>NC_141700.1:9474320-9609543 GCF_964263255.1 Lissotriton vulgaris
GAAGAAAAGGGAGGGAAGGAGAGAGTGTACGAGAGAGACTGGGGGCGAACAGGGAGCGAAGGAGAGAGTGTACGAGAGAGACAGGGGGAAGAAAAGGGAGGGAAGGAGAGAGTGTACGAGAGAGACAGGGGGGGCGAACAGGGAGGGAAGGAGAGAGTGTACGAGAGAGACAGGGGGAAGAAAAGGGAGGGAAGGAGAGAGTGTACGAGAGAGACAGGGGGGCGAACAGGGAGCGAAGGAGAGAGTGTACGAGAGAGACAGGGGGCGAACAGGGAGAGAAGGAGAGAGTGTACGAGAGAGACAGGGGGGCAAACAGGGAGGGATGGAGAGAGTGTACGAGAGAGACGGGGGGGGGGACAGGGAGGGAAGGGAAGAGTGTACTAGAGAGACAGTGGGGCGAACAGGGAGGGAAGGAGAGAGTGTACGAGAGAGACAGGGGGATGAAAAGGGAGGGAAGGGGAGAGTGTACGAGAGAGACAGAGGAGAGAGTGTAGGAGAGGGACAGGGTGGCGAACAGGGAGGGATGGAGAGAGTGTACGAGAGAGACAGGGGGGCGGAACAGGGAGGGAAGGGGAGAGTGTATGAGAGAGACAGGGGGGCGAACAGGGAGGGATGGAGAGAGTGTACGAGAGAGACAGGGGGGCGAACAGGGAGGGAAGGGGAGAGTGTACGAGAGAGACAGGGGGGCGAACAGGGAGCGAAGGAGAAAGTGTACGAGAGAGACAGGGGGATGAAAAGGGAGGGAAGGGGAGAGTGTACGAGAGAGACAGGGGGGCGAACAGGGAGGGAAGGGGAGAGTGTACGAGAGAGACAGGGGGAAGAAAAGGGAGGGAAGGGGAAAGTGTACGAGAGAGACAGGGGATGAAAAGGGAAGGAGAGAGTGCACGAGAGAGACGGGGGTTGAACAGAGAGGGAAGAGGAGAGTGTATGAGAGAGACAGGGGATGAACAGGGAGGGAAGGAGAGAGTGTACGAGAGAGACAGGGGGATGAAAAGGGAGGGACGGGGAGAGTGTACGAGAGAGACAGGGGGCGAACAGGGAGGGAAGAAGAGAGTGTACGAGAGAGACAGGGGGATGAAAAGAGAGGGAAGGAGAGAGTGTACGAGAGAGACAGGGGGGCGAACAGGGAGCGAAGGAGAGAGTGTACGAGAGAGACAGGGGGAAGAAAAGGGAGGGAAGGAGAGAGTGTACGAGAGAGACAGGGGGGGCGAACAGGGAGCGAAGGAGAGAGTGTACGAGAGAGACAGGGGGGCGAACAGGAAGGGAAGGGAAGAGTGTACGAGAGAGACAGGGGGGCAAACAGGGAGCGAAGGAGAGAGTGTACAAGAGAGACAGGGGGGCGAACAGGAAGGGAAGGGAAGAGTGTACGAGAGAGACAGGGGGGCAAACAGGGAGCGAAGGAGAGAGTGTACGAGAGAGACAGGGGGAATAAAAGGGAGGGAAGGAGAGAGTGTACGAGAGAGACAGGGGTCGAACAGGGAGCGAAGGAGAGAGTGTACGAGAGAGACAGGGGGATGAAAAGGGAGGGAAGGGGAGAGTGTACGAGAGAGACAGAGGAGAGAGTGTAGGAGAGGGACAGGGTGGCGAACAGGGAGGGATGGAGAGAGTGTACGAGAGAGACAGGGGGCGGAACAGGGAGGGAAGGGGAGAGTGTATGAGAGAGACAGGGGGGCGAACAGGGAGGGATGGAGAGAGTGTACGAGAGAGACAGGGGGGCGAACAGGGAGGGAAGGGGAGAGTGTACGAGAGAGACAGGGGGGCGAACAGGGAGCGAAGGAGAAAGTGTACGAGAGAGACAGGGGGATGAAAAGGGAGGGAAGGGGAGAGTGTACGAGAGAGACAGGGGGGCAAACAGGGAGGGATGGAGAGAGTGTACGAGAGAGACAGGGGGGCGAACAGGGAGGGAAGGGAAGAGTGTACGAGAGAGACAGTGGGGCGAACAGGGAGGGAAGGAGAGAGTGTACGAGAGAGACAGGGGGATGAAAAGGGAGGGAAGGGGAGAGTGTACGAGAGAGACAGAGGAGAGAGTGTAGGAGAGGGACAGGGGGGCGAACAGGGAGGGATGGAGAGAGTGTACGAGAGAGACAGGGGGGCGGAACAGGGAGGGAAGGGGAGAGTGTACGAGAGAGACAGGGGGGCGAACAGGGAGCGAAGGAGAGAGTGTACGAGAGAGACAGGGGGGGCGAACAGGGAGCGAAGGAGAGAGTGTACGAGAGAGACAGGGGGAAGAAAAGGGAGGGAAGGAGAGAGTGTACGAGAGAGACAGGGGGCGAACAGGGAGCGAAGGAGAGAGTGTACGAGAGAGACAGGGGGATGAAAAGGAAGGGAAGGGGGGAGTAAGAGAGACAGGGGGCGAACAGGAAGGGAAGGGAAGAGTGTACGAGAGAGACAGGGGGATGAAAAGGGAGGGACGGGGAGAGTGTACGAGAGAGACAGGGGATGAAAAGGGAGGGACTGGGAGAGTGTACGAGAGAGACAGGGGGAAGAAAAGGGAGGGAAGGAGAGAGTGTACGAGAGAGACAGGGGGCGAACAGGGAGCGAAGGAGAGAGTGTACGAGAGAGACAGGGGGATGAAAAGGAAGGGAAGGGGGGAGTAAGAGAGACAGGGGGGCGAACAGGAAGGGAAGGGAAGAGTGTACGAGAGAGACAGGGGGATGAAAAGGGAGGGACGGGGAGAGTGTACGAGAGAGACAGGGGATGAAAAGGGAGGGACGGGGAGAGTGTACGAGAGAGACAGGGGGATGAACAGGGAGGGGGTGGAGGACAGTGGAGGGAGGGACACGGAAGGGTAGACACGGAGGAAAACCACACTGAAATGGTCAGTTAACCACACAAACTCTGCAGTCTGTCTCTGTAATGGCTCCAGGGGAGAGAAGGAAAGGGGCAGTCTGGGGGGTGAACAATAACCATGGCAACCGAAACTACCTCCATGACAGGCACTGCCCAGGGCAGACCCCTGAGGGCCCAAGGGGAAAGAAGAGCCAGTGTGTGTGGGCATCTGAGGGCCCCAGGGAGGACAATAGCCAGTGTGTGTGGGCATCTGAGGGCCCCAGGGAGGACAATAGCCAGTGTGTGGGGGCATCTGAGGGCCCCAGGGACCATCAGAGCCAGAGTGTGTGGGGGCATCTGAGGGCCCCAGGGACCATCAGAGCCAGAGTGTGTGGGCATCGAAGAGCCACAAGGGCCACCAAGAGGCAGTGTGTGTGGGCAGTGACCATGGTTGCTATCTGAGGACTCAACGTATACATGCCCTGCAAGAGGCTGACCTCTCACTGCCCATGGGCTGTCCAGTGTGTGTTGGCACTGCCAAGGGCTGACCTCTGAGGATCCCCGGACTCCCACAACAGTGCTCTGCTGTGCGCAGAGCAGCTTCTAGGAGCTGTACGAACTTCAGGAGGCATGGACATCAAGTCTCACTCATTTTGGGTGAGAGTCTCACATTCTGAGTTCGGGTTGAGCTCATACTCACAAAAGGTTACATTTTACAACAGGTAAGGGTTATAACTTGTACTCTGAATGAAGCTCTTTTTGAGCTGTGCTGTGTGGAGAGCAGCTTCGGGGAGCTGTCGAGACTTGGGGAAGTAATTCCCCACTGGGGATGACATCCCGCAGGCTGCTTCCGTAGAGGTCAAGAGTAACCCTGGGCGGTGGACTCCGCTCGCAGAGTTTGTGCAGTTTTCCATACTCCGCGTTACAAGGAGCTCCCGGTGAGATTTTTGCTCATTCGCACTCGTCAACATCAACAAATGCGAGACCTATTGCAGTGCAAATGCTTGTTTTTCTTTTCCATTGACAGCATTTAACAAAAATGGAAATGTTAAATCTGCGCCTCTGTGCCATGTTTCCCCACAAGGCCTTCCCAGGGACGGAGGAGAGGGGTCACGTCTAACAATTATCAGATGAAGCCGCTCCGGATTTCATTAATTATTGTGAGCTGTAGGTACAGGAGCAGTGTGACCTCGGAGGCAGGTATCTGATTAACCCGGAGCTCCAACTCCCCAGCTGCGCGCTGCAGCAGGTGAAAGGCGGAGCACCGAGCTTGAGACATGGAACCAGGACTGAATATGGATTGCTAACGAGGAAAGAGTGCTGTCCTGAGGCGGAAAGCCGGGACTGTTCATGAATTGTGATTGCTGCTAATATTTTAAAAATACTGCTGCTATTGTTTTTATATAGATTGCGTGTATAAAGACTGCCCATGTGTTTTTAAACTTTATTGGAGAGTGCAGGGCGCGAACCCCCGTTCCCACCTCACTGGTCCCGCCATCTTGCGGAGGGGGACGAGCTGAGCGAGCATTCTAGTGCTCCGCCCCGCCCGCACCTGACTCCACACAATGACATCTTGGCCCAGGAAGCGCAGCGGACGAGCGCAGCGGGCGCGCCGGGCGCGCGCCGAAGCCGCGCCAAAGCCAAGCCCGTCTGCGCCCGTCCGCGTCCGGACACGGCCCAGGGCCTCAACCCCTGGTCCTGTGGATCGGATCATATGGAGTAGGGACGAGCTCTTAAATCTGTCCTCCGCAAAATGCAGACCTGGACTTCACATCTTGCACACAGGGGTGGACATAGACTGCAAGCACTGCCAATATCAGTTCTGCACTACTATTTCAGACATCGGGAACAACCCCTCCCTGTCATGCGGCCTACTTAATGTGAGATCGCTGCGCTGCCATAAGCTCGACATCCATGACTTACTCATGGATAGACAATTGGACCTACTGTTCCTTACAGAAACATGGCTGGATGCGCACTCCGACCCGGAAATCATTCAAGCACTGCCGGAAGATTATCGAATGGTTAGATTGGATAGACCTGAGGGCAGAGGAGGAGGCATAGCGCTTGCATTTAAACATCACCTGGCCTGTCAACTGGAATCAGTCCATCTGGCGGCAGGTGAAGTGGGGGTGTTCACAATAAAAATTAATGGGGGTACCACTGTGAAGGGTTACTTAGTTTATCGCCCGCCGGGCCCTCTGGCGAGGTTTAAGGGCACTCTCATAGAATGTGTCACGGAGATAGCGCTGCGGAGAGACAAGTTTCTGCTACTTGGAGATCTTAACACGCATCTCGAAGATCTATCCGACATAGGTACGAGGGAGTTCTTGCAGGATCTTCAATCACTTCAATTAGAGTTAAAAAGCCAACTCCCTACACACCAACATGGCCACCTACTCGATCCAGTATTCGCAAACTGGGAGGAAGTAAGTGTGGCGCCCCCAGCGCCTCTCCCGTGGACTGATCATTTTTTGGTACCTTTTGAAATCCACCTCCCCAAGCAAAAGGTGACCGATTCCACTCCTCTCAATTATCCTAGACGCAAATGGGCTAGGTTCTCCCTGCCGAAATTCCATGAAGCTCTCACTGCTGAGGGCCCCCCTGGAGGCGACGATGCGGATTCGGCAAATAAATTGCTCAACGACCGCATCACGGCTGCATTGGATCGCACCGCCCCACTGGGTCATTCTAAGGAGGGCGGGCGCAAACAGAGATAGGCACCATGGTTCAATGAGGAGCTGCGCGGTGCCAAGAGGGAGTGCAAGCGAGCGGAAAGGCAATGGAGGGAAGCCTTTGATAGTCAGGCGAGAGAGAGATATCTCGTCAACAGAAGAGTATACCACAATTTGATCAGGAGAATTAAGACCGCCCACTATACCAGTAGAATAATGGATGCCGAGAACTCAGCGAAAGAACTGTTCAGTGTATACAAGTCTCTGGCTATCCCCAATTCATCAGCGGGGCCAGAGGACTGCTCTGCGGCCACCTGTAATCGCATTGCCGAGTATTTCGCCGACAAAGTGTCCAAAATTTACTCCGCCTTTCCCGCCCAACCAATGGTCGGAGGAGAGTTCGTAGCTCCTGATAGGGAGGTGAACGGACAAAACTTGCTGCTCAATTTTTCTACCCCGTCAGCAGAAGACCTGATTAAAATATGCAGGTCAGTGAAGTCAGGCTCCCCACGGGACCCAGCGTCTCCTAAACGGCTGGCCGACAGCCTGACGACACTAGAACCATATATCAGGCACCTGTTGGATATCTCCTTCAGGTCCAGCACCCTGCCTCGTGAGTGGAAACAGGCAGTTGTGCTTCCCCTCCGTAAAAAGCCCAACATCAGCTTCGAAAAGCTGGAAAATCTACGACCCATATCCCTCCTTCCCTACTTTTCGAAAGTGGCGGAGAAGGTGGCAAATTTGCAGCTAATGCAGTTTGTGGAAGAGACAAATCTCCTCCACCCCACCCAATTTGGATTCAGACCTCGACATTCGACTGAGTCGGCACTCCTCATGGCATCTGACGCCATCCGACAGGGGGCCGACGAGGGCCATACCATGGCTCTGATCCTGCTGGATCTCAGCGCTGCATTCGACACTGTAGCACATTCCATCTTGCTACAGTGTCTGAACATAGCAGGGGTAGGCAACGCAGCGCTAAAATGGATTCAGTCGTTTCTGTCGGGCCGAGGTTTTCAAGTCAGGCAGGGCGACTGCTACTCCAGGAGAGTGGCACTGGACCAAGGGGTACCTCAGGGCTCGTCCCTAAGCCCGACGCTTTTTAACCTTTATGTTGCCCCGGTCGCCTCCATAGTTGAGAGACACGGCCTGCGCATGGTGTCCTACGCTGACGACACGCAGCTAGTCATCTCCCTATCGCGCGCACCCGGTCTTGCGGCAGACATCTTCAGAGCATGCATGCAAGAACTTGCTGCCTGGATGTCTGCCAACTGCCTTAAACTCAACGGCGACAAGACTGAGGTGCTGGTGGTAGGGGGTGATCGGGCGGCGTGGACGTCAGCGTGGTGGCCGCCTTGCTTGGGACCAGCTCCTACTCCCTGCCGGGAGACGAGGAATTTAGGTATTTGGTTCGATTGCGATCTGACCTTTGGTCCCCAGGTAAACAGGGTGGTTGGCACCTGTTTCGGGATCCTTAAGACCATCAGGAAGGTATTGGAGCTCCTTCCCACCGAAGCCCGCAGGACACTAGTGCACGCTTTAGTCACGTCCAAAATGGACTACGGCAACCTGCTCTATTTGGGTACCCTTGAGAAAAACCTGAGCCGTCTACAGGTTTTGCAAAATGCCGCTGCCCGGCTGGTGCTCAAACTGCCGAGAAGATCAGCCTCCAAAGCCGCTCTCCAGGCCTTACACTGGCTCCCGGTCAGAAGCAGGGTGGAATTCAAGGCCCTCTGCACCTGTCATCGGATTATTAACGGCAGGGCACCCTTTCCACTTCAGGGTCTCCTGACTCATTACGAGCCGACACGCGCACTCAGATCCTCTGGATCAGGGCGCCTTACCATTCCCAAAGTGACCAGAGCTAGGATGGGCGGCAGGTCCTTCAGGTATCTTGCCTCATCCAGCTGGAATAAACTTCCGGTTGCGCTGCGTTTGGAACCTACAGAGTCGATATTTAGAGCAAAGCTAAAAACACTCCTATATGTGAAATAACGGCCTCCCCTCAGTACCGCCTCTTACCATGCTCGTATCGGAGCGCGGGGATACGCCGTTGTGCGTCACCATGCGCTTTACAAGACCCCCTATTATTATTATTATTATTAATATGAACACCCGGCGCTGGAGGGGCCCAGGTCGCCAGCAGGTCCCATCTGCACCTCACACTCCGAGCTCACCTGACAATTCACAAAAGGTACTACAATTGTGCCAATAAGCCACTGATACTCAGCTTGGCAACTGTCACTAAGGAGCGACTCCGTCCATCATCCCCTTTGGTATCGCTTTGTTCACCCGGATTTGGCAGGGTATGCCCAGACGTGGGTCTCTTGCTCACTCTGCCACTGGATACAAGATGGCCTGGCTGATGAGGGTTATGAACACGAAACCGTCCTTGGATGCTTGATTCCGGTCCAGGGAAGACATGGCTTGGCAGTTCGGGCTGGAGTGTTCCCATGAGGCACAGGGTCAGACCGATTTGCCTATGGCCATGTCTGAACTGGGGTGGTGGAGTGAGCTAAAGAATGATGGTGGATTAAACCCAGATCATTTGACTGGGTGTGAGTGTTTGATTTGCTCAAACGCTCTGTCCATCATCCCCTTTGGTATCATCTCAAATGGCCAGCGACATTAAACATCTGTTCTTCGACTGACGAAATGCACATGCATTCTGGTTACATGTCTGGGACAAGACATCTGATATTTGTACTATCGGCATCGGGTTTAACGCACCTTCGTACGTACATGTCTGGCACAAGATATCAGATATTTGTTCTAGAACCATAGCATTTAACATGCTGTACATGGGAGGTTTTTCCTGTATATGGTTCTCAATCAACGGTCGGAAAACTTGTTGACGTATCGGACTCTCCTTACATCTCGTTTATCAGTTGGTGGAATTTGATATGTCACAATCATAGACTCGACAGAGCACACACTACTTCCACACACCTGATGGATGGTCACACGGGATCGATCAGCTATGTCAGCCGTCTACGTCCTTATCTAGAAAATCTGTTACCTTTTCAGTTACGCTATTCATTTGAACCTCCTTGACTCCTAAACAGTAGTACTCAACTACTTGTTATATTTCGGACTATGTAGTGTGACTATCTAGTTTATATTTACTTGCATCTGCCTTAGTAAAGATATCACACCTTTCTCTTTGCTTCCTCACCTTCTTTCCCCCCCACCCAAAACATAAATTCTTTGTTTCGGTCATTTTAATAACACACTAACATTAGATTACTTCTATGTATTTAATAGGTGCTTTCACATGCTTCTATCAACTGCTGTTCATGTTATTTTGCTCTTTATTCAATAAAGCATTTTCAAGCAAAGAGATTTAATGTAGAGTGAAGGAAGTGCTAACTGCTAACGTGGAAGAATAAGAAAACAGTCACCGGAGACACAAAATGTTCTTCTTTGGTGCACCAGAAACACTAGAAGGAGGCGATCCGTCAACTTCCATGGACTAGTGAATGCGGACGCATCTAAACTATCTTTACAGCCGCCCATGCAACATCAAAGGGTGCAGAGGTGAGTCCAAGCGACCCAATGGATGCCGAGGCTCTCAGCCCTTCATCCTTCATGTTCTGGAACCATCCTGTCAGAGGAGGCCTTAGACAGCTGACCCGGGTAAGGAGCGAAATGTACATTTAATGTGACTTCTGCAGGGAAACAATGGTGACCCAGACACATTTGGGGGATTTTCTCTGAACTCCAAATGACGAGTTTCAAATGTGGTTTGTTGGAACCTTCAAGTCGGAGTGCCTTTCCCAGGAAGTTGCTGAGGCAACAAATGATAGACCGAATGCTGAATGTATCAAACATTCACCCCTAATCAAGAGTGCTGGTTTAAATTCATTGGTCTTTGTTGGACAGGCCACATGACGGGCCGCTCTCCCCCGGCTCGACCAAGCCCGAGCCAGTCACACAAGCACCACACACCACCATTGCACGTCCTACGTCCCCTCAGGGACACCTGCCCTCGAGCATGATAACCTCGTGGGTCCGATCCACGGCCGACCCATGCGCCCAGCCAGGGCCGCCATCTTGGACACTTCGCCACGAGGCCGCCTGGCCCCCGATCGACCTCAACCCTGGGCCTAGCCCGGCCTCAGACATTCCGGCACCACCCTCCACCCAGGAGGTGAGCGAGCTACTTGGCCAGTCAATGGGAGAAAGAGGTGTCGATGGTTCTCCCCCGGCCAGTGCCGCTCGCCCATCGCCTCCCCGGGCGCTGGCTCCACCCCCCTGCTGGGTGTCTGGACTCCCTCATCCCGGACCTCCCGACCTCCAAGTGCGAGGGTCCGGACATCAAAGCACGCCAGCCCTATAACTGGGGCAGCTCCAGAACAGGAAGGCAGTTGTATCTTGGAGTCGAGAGACGAAAGAAGAACTCATCCTGGACGGACTACTGGCGCTGCCGTAGCTCTGTCCTGTGCACCATCATCTGCCTGTTGGCGCTGCCACAGCCGCCGTAACCTTCATCCTTCACCGTCGTCCGGATCTGCTGGCGAGGCCGCGGACCGTTGTAACCGTCACCTGCATCGGGACCTGCTTGGCTTCTCCACGGCCCGTCGACCATCCTTCATCCATCTCGGGACCTGCTTGGCTCCTCCACGGCCCGATCAGCAACCACGCCGAGCTCGAGGATTGAGAGCTATTGAACTCATTGGTAACTAAGACTGTCCCGCTACCCCTTTTTCCTCAACCAGAGATCAGAACCGAGGGGACCCCTGAGTCCAGACCTCCTTGTATTATATCAACGTAACCTAAGAAGTGCATATAAAGTCTCGTTAACCTTCAACCTTGTGTGGTGTCCGTCTGTGGGGGGGAAGTTACTTATCTGTACAGTCGTTGGAGACGGCTCTCCCCGGAGGCCTCTCCCCGTAATCTCGGCCGACCCTCCCGGTCCGTCTAACATTGGTGGCCAGCGGCGCGATCCGAATCACCGCATAACGTACAGAGAGTAGCTCACCCCACAACGAACAACAATGTCGACTAAAGAGAGCGGATCATCTGAGAAGTTCCAAATGGAAAAACTAGAGGAATACAGCCATCGTGAACTAAAGCAGTTCTGCATCGAACTAGGTATCGCTACCACCGGACTAAGTACCAAGGACGATTTTAAGCATGCCCTAGAATCTTGGGCAGAGACCGGGGATGTCGAAGCCCCTGAGCAAAGCACCGCGAAAAAGACCAACACGGCCCCTGAAGAGCAAAGAACGGGTCTCTCGCAAGACGAGATCCAAGACAGAGAAAAAGCCCGACTACACGAACTCGAAATGGCCCGACTCAAGATGGACATAGAACTCAAATTGGCCGAGCAAAAAATAAACTTAGAGCACCTTCGCCTCCGAGAAGAAAGAGAAGAGAAACAGAGGCAAAGGGAGCTCGAGGAAAAAAGACTAACGTACGAGCATGAGCGGAACCTAGCCGAGATCAACCTGCGCAAACAGAATAAAGAGTTAGGGGTGCCCGACAGACCGCCCACCCCAGGGACCACGGACAAAAAAGTGCACATCCCCAAGGATGTGGTCCGAGAATATTTTCGAGAAGACGACATCCAGCAATGGTTTAAGGCATATGAAATCGCGATGACTGCGCACCGGATCGATAGAGCCGACTGGGGAGCCGGCCTATGGGGCAAATTCCTCAATGAGGGCCGCGATACTCTGTTACAGCTCCCAGACCACCAGATGACCTCCTACGACCATATGAAAGCGGCCCTCCTCACTCGCTATGGCCTCACGCCCGAGATGTACCGTCAGAGGTTCCGAGACTGCACACGCATTCCAGGTACAACTTGGGTGGACTATGTAACGTACTTCAGCCGAGCCTTCGAAGGCTGGATCAGAGGGAACAACGTCACGACCTACGAGCAGTTGTTCAATCTGATGGTATGGGAGCATCTGTCCAACAATTGCTTCATTGAACTACGCCAACACCTCCTCGACAGCAAGTTAACCGACCCCCGGCAGCTCGCAGCTGAAGCTGACCGGTGGGAGATCACCCGAGTGGGCCGGAATGGGTCCTACGAGCAGAACAGGAACAACAATGGTCACCACCGACCCAGAGGAGGAGGAGGGGGCCAAGGACGAGGAAGAGACAACACTCCGGCCGCCCCCACTACCAGCACCACCCCCCCGGCCAACCGGGGCAGCACCCCGGCGCGACCGGGATACAGAGCCAATGTTACATGTCACCGATGCCAACGAGTCGGCCACTATGCAAACGACCCAAGCTGCCCGCAGTATCAGAGTCCAAGACCCCGCCAGGTGGCCGCCGCGGCACTAGGGGAAGAACAGATCTCCGAGGAACAAGAAACAGACGAGCAAGAGTATCAAGGGTGGGAGCCAGCCGCCATGACTCTCGCGTGCTTAGGGGGAAGAGACATGGTCCCGCGGGTCCCCCTACCCGCTAACACCCAGAAGTACAGCCAGTGGGTGAGCATCAATGGACAACGGGCCGAAGCCCTTCGAGACACCGGGGCCAGTGTGACAGCCGTCCGCTGTCATCTGGTGACCCCAGAACAATATCTACCGAACATTCTCTGCCCTGTGCGATCAGCCGACAACTCGGAGAGTCTGTGTCGGATGGCCTGCGTCCCCTTTGAGTGGGGAGGGGTCTCCGGCATGTTGAAAGTAACGGTCCGAGACGACGCCCCCGTGGACTGCCTCCTCGGAAATGACCTGGAAAGCTCCCCGTGGGCAGCCGTGGAGCGAAAAGAACACTTGGGGATGTTGGGCGTCCCAGACTGGGCGTGCGTCACCACCCGGTCCATGGCCGCCCGTGCCAACCATCACCCGGAAGAACCAGAATGGCCGGCGCCTCCGCCTCCGGTCGCCCCCGCCGAGACCCCCGACCAGGGCATCCCCCTCGAACCTGCTCAACCTTCCGACCTTGCTAATCTCGACCAGTGGGCTCAAGAAGGGGGGCCCACACAAGAACAATTTCGTCAGGAGCAGAAGACCTGTCCCTCCCTTGAGGGACTCCGACAACAAGCGCTCGCCCAAAGCGCAGGGGATACCTCCGGAACTCATTGGGTCTACTGGGACAATGACCTATTGTACAGCGAGCAACGAATCGCCGAGCTGGGGGCCAACCGAGTACTAGTGGTGCCACTCCGCTTTAGAGACTTCCTGCTAAATCTGGCCCACGATGTCCCCCTGGCAGGGCACCTGGGACAAGATAAAACCTACAGCCGCCTAGTGACCCACTTCTTCTGGCCAAAAATGAGAAACGATGTGCACCAGCATTGCCGATCTTGCCCCACGTGCCAAGCCAGTGGGAAGAGCGGCCGCAAATTAAAGGCCCCCCTGCAACCCTTTCCCGTGGTCACGACCCCATTTGAGAGGGTCGGAATAGACATTGTGGGACCCCTAGACCCACGTACAAGACAAGGCCATCGCTTCATCCTAGTACTAGTGGACCACGCCACCCGCTACCCTGAGGCTATTCCTCTCCGGACCGTCACAGCCCCAGTGGTCGGCAGGGCCCTGATGGGGATCTTCTCCCGTGTGGGGTTCCCCCGAGAAGTCGTCAGTGACAGAGGCACGAACTTTATTTCCAAATATATGAAGTCCCTCTGGCAACAGTGTGGGGTCACCTACCGCTTCACGACCCCCTATCACCCCCAAGGAAACGGACTTGTTGAGCGGTTCAATCGCACACTAAAAGGGATGATCGGGGGATTGGAAGAACCCCTCCGTCGCCAGTGGGACGTGCTGCTGCCGTGCCTCCTCTTCGCCTACCGGGAGGTCCCACAGAAGTCCCTAGGCTTCAGCCCATTCGAGCTGCTCTATGGGCACCCAGTACGGGGGCCACTCAGCCTGATCAAAGAAGGCTGGGAGATGCCTCCAGCCAAGAGTCCTCCGGATGTCTTCCGGTACCTCCTCACCCTCCGCAACCAGTCCCAGCGGTTCAGAGACCTAGCAAAAGCCAACCTAGAGGCCAGTCAAGAGGACATGAAGAAATGGTATGACCAGAACGCCTCATCTATTGAATTCGAGCCGGGGCAACAGGTCTGGGTAATGTCCCCCACAGAACCGTGCGCTCTCCAAGACAAATGGACGGGACCCTTCAAGGTAATCGAGCGCAAGGGTCCTGCCACCTATCTGATCGATATGGAGTCCGCCCGGAATCCGCTCCGAGTCCTCCACACCAACAGACTGAAACCCCACTTTGCACGAACAGAACTCAGCCTCTTGATGGCCACAGACAACGGGGTTGAAGACGACTCCGAGCCTCTCCCTGACCTCTTGCGGACCCAGGAGCAAGACGGCTCCGTGGATGGGGTCCGACTCTCGGAGACCCTCACCCAGGAACAACACCAAGAGTGCCAAGCCCTCCTATCACGATTTGCCAGCCTGTTCTCCCTCACCCCAGGTGTCACTTCCTGGTGTGTGCACGATGTGGACACCGGAGACAGCCCTCCTATCCGCCACCGGGCCTACCGCGTACCTGATCGGGTACGGGCCTGCATCCAGGCGGAAGTAACTAAGATGCTCACGCTCGGGGTCATCGAGCCCTCCGACAGTCCATGGGCCAGCCCGGTCGTACTGGTCCCCAAAGCAGCCGCCCCCGGAACCACACCCGAACTCCGGTTCTGTGTCGACTACCGGGGCCTGAATGAAGTCACCAGAACGGACGCACACCCCATCCCCCGGGCAGATGAACTGGTCGACCGAATGGGCGCTGCCCGCTACCTCAGCATCTTCGATCTAACGGCAGGCTATTGGCAGATCGGCCTCACACCCCGAGCACAAGAACGTTCTGCCTTCTCCACCCCCGATGGCCACTATCATTTCACGGTCATGCCCTTCGGCATGAAAAATGCCCCAGCGACTTTCCAACGGCTCGTCAATCAGGTCCTGGCGGGGCTCGAAGAGTTCAGCGCCGCCTACCTGGACGACATCGCTGTGTACAGCCACCACTGGACCGAGCACCTCCACCACCTCCAAGCAGTGTTGCAAGCCCTTCAGCGAGCTGGCCTCACGATCAAGGCCAGCAAATGTCAAATTGGACAAGGGTCCGTGACCTACCTCGGACACCAGGTGGGAAGCGGTCTAGTGGCCCCGCTACAACTGAAAATTGCCGCCATCCAGAACTGGCAACCCCCTATCACTCAAACTGAGGTGCGAGCCTTCCTGGGCCTCACGGGCTACTACCGAAGGTTCGTGAAAGACTATGGTACCATCGTGGGGCCTCTCACCGAACTCACGTCAAAAAATCAGCCCAAGAAGGTGAACTGGACCCCAGAGTGTCAGGCGGCCTTCGAACAGCTAAAGGCCGCCATGTGTTCCGCTCCTGTGCTCCAGGCCCCAGACTACAGCCGGGAGTTCGTCGTCCAGACGGACGCCTCCGACCAGGGCATTGGGGCGGTCCTGTCCCAGGTGAACACCGAAGGCCTTGATCAACCGGTGGCCTTCATCAGCCGGAGACTCCTACCACGGGAACAACGCTGGAGCACCATAGAGAGGGAAGCCTTCGCTGTGGTATGGGCCCTCAAGAAGCTCCGACCCTACCTTTTTGGCACCCACTTTCGGGTGCAGACTGACCACCGACCCCTGCAGTGGTTGATGCATATGCGGGGGGAAAACCCAAAACTGCTACGCTGGTCCATCTCCTTGCAAGGTATGGACTTTACCGTTGAACACCGGCCTGGGTCCGACCACGCCAACGCGGATGGCCTGTCCCGGTTTTTCCGCCTCGACGAAGAGAGTCCCCAAGAGGATGGGTAACTCTCCCCGCCTTCAGCTGGGGGGGACGCATGTTGGACAGGCCACATGACGGGCCGCTCTCCCCCGGCTCGACCAAGCCCGAGCCAGTCACACAAGCACCACACACCACCATTGCACGTCCTACGTCCCCTCAGGGACACCTGCCCTCGAGCATGATAACCTCGTGGGTCCGATCCACGGCCGACCCATGCGCCCAGCCAGGGCCGCCATCTTGGACACTTCGCCACGAGGCCGCCTGGCCCCCGATCGACCTCAACCCTGGGCCTAGCCCGGCCTCAGACATTCCGGCACCACCCTCCACCCAGGAGGTGAGCGAGCTACTTGGCCAGTCAATGGGAGAAAGAGGTGTCGATGGTTCTCCCCCGGCCAGTGCCGCTCGCCCATCGCCTCCCCGGGCGCTGGCTCCACCCCCCTGCTGGGTGTCTGGACTCCCTCATCCCGGACCTCCCGACCTCCAAGTGCGAGGGTCCGGACATCAAAGCACGCCAGCCCTATAACTGGGGCAGCTCCAGAACAGGAAGGCAGTTGTATCTTGGAGTCGAGAGACGAAAGAAGAACTCATCCTGGACGGACTACTGGCGCTGCCGTAGCTCTGTCCTGTGCACCATCATCTGCCTGTTGGCGCTGCCACAGCCGCCGTAACCTTCATCCTTCACCGTCGTCCGGATCTGCTGGCGAGGCCGCGGACCGTTGTAACCGTCACCTGCATCGGGACCTGCTTGGCTTCTCCACGGCCCGTCGACCATCCTTCATCCATCTCGGGACCTGCTTGGCTCCTCCACGGCCCGATCAGCAACCACGCCGAGCTCGAGGATTGAGAGCTATTGAACTCATTGGTAACTAAGACTGTCCCGCTACCCCTTTTTCCTCAACCAGAGATCAGAACCGAGGGGACCCCTGAGTCCAGACCTCCTTGTATTATATCAACGTAACCTAAGAAGTGCATATAAAGTCTCGTTAACCTTCAACCTTGTGTGGTGTCCGTCTGTGGGGGGGAAGTTACTTATCTGTACAGTCGTTGGAGACGGCTCTCCCCGGAGGCCTCTCCCCGTAATCTCGGCCGACCCTCCCGGTCCGTCTAACAGTCTTTTGCTCACCACGCCACCCCCAGTTTGGACCCAGCCATATACAAATTAGTCTTAACTCTGTGTCTCATGGGAACAGTCCAGCCCGAACTGCCAAGCCTGGTCCTCCCTGCACCAGACCAAGCCTCCTGGAACCGGTTTCGGGGAACACCCCATATCAGCCAGACTAGCTTGACTCCAGTGGCACAGCGAGCAAGGGACTGACGTCTGGTCATACAAGGCGCACTTAGGGCATAAAGTGCTGCAGCAACAAATGATGGACAGAATGCTGCATGAATCCTACTCACGCAGCTATGGGCCACGACACTACAATTACACGATTCGGCAGCCACAGCCTTTTCCATATATTTAGTGCTTTAAATGGGCCGTTACTGCCCGGTACGGAGTACCAGCACTTTTTTATTTTAAGAGGGAGAGTACCGGTACTTTTCAAGAGCGACTTAATACTTTTAATTGGAGTATACCGACACTTCTCAGAAACAAGCAGGCACTCTGCTACAGAGTACCTGCACTTCTATTTTTCCACTTAAAGCACTGCATATATTGATACATGTGCTGCTTTTCCCACTTAAACCATCATCTACTGCATAACCTGCAGATTTTAACAAAAATTGTCTCTCACACAAAATGATCTAAAGTTACTAAAAACGCACCTACTAATCGTGGCCACACAGTGCCTTGCCCGTTGCAAAGGTTGACTGGTTATCTTTCAGTTGCTTAACTCAGTTTTTGGATGACAAACAGGTAATGAGTGTAGGAGAGTGGGGTCTGCAATCCTAGGTCACCCCCGATTTTTGCTTTTTGCTTCACTGGTTTACGACTTTCCCTGGCTGTGGGCCTGCTAATCAGACCCACAGCCTTGCTGTTCTCTCTCTAAATTGGCACACATGTACCTTATGTGCATTTACCAATTGGTACTGGGCCACCTCATCAGTCCCTGTACAGCATACCTTAGGTATCCAGGGCATAGGTGTGCCCAGGGCCTACCAGGGGCTGAAGCATGTATTATGCCACCCCTGGCTGGCCATCCAAATCTGACACAACTGGCTGCACGACAGCTGAGGCAAGGTGGGGTAATCACCCTTTGCTGTAGATATAGTATACCTATATCTAACCCTAAAATGGACACACAGATTCCTATCAGTCACTCCTATGGCAGGCCTTGACAATCCTGAAGGCAGAGTGCTTGGAATCGTGTGAGATGGTGCTCTGGCATGAGCTGAGCCTGTCTACAGCTTGCGGAACCAAGTCCTAATAGCTGTTCCATGATAACGCGTACCATATACTCGTAAGTGCATTATAATCCTCGCGGTTATTTGCTAACTTTGGTATCGCTTTATCAAAACATGTCGAGTAAGGTGTCATACGAATTGGAATACTAACCCCTCGCCAATTCTGGCGACGGGGTTAGCATTCCACCCTTCTAGAGGGACACGACATGTATGTAACTGTGAACCCCGGTTAAAGTTAACTCGAGCCTCAGCATCACAAAATGGATGCTGCCACCACAGACACAAGTCTGACCTCCTGCTGCTGGGAGTCCTTCCAGCGAGGAGAGCTCGGACAAAGGGTTTCCTGTCAGGGGCTGTGCTACCACCATCCCAGACAGGGTTTTGTGTATCCCAGGTAGGCAGGGCTGAGAGGAAGGTGACTGCAAGTGGCACCCCGGTGCTCACTGTGCATATGCCGGCTCAAACCAGTTCCAGGGGCACCCCAGCCCCTGAGCTGGGGAAAGTCCGGGCAAGGGAGAGGGGTTTAACCACCCCCCTCCTGGTCCCACCCATGGGCAGGACCTAGTCGCGTGCCAGCCCCTTTTCTTAGAATAAAGGTAGGAGCGGGCCCCCTTCCCAAATTAGATAATCTTGAATCTTGAACGACTTTCTACGAAAGGAACTCTTGCCATTCTCTGAAGACTCTCCCTTGTGGCTAAGGAGTAGCCACCCTGCACCCGCAGGCACCACCTAAGCATCGCGGTTTGCTGCACGTCCATCCTCCAGATCAAGACTGACCAGCTCGACGAGACCCGGATTCCCTGGCATCTCTGACCTCTACCTGCATCATCAGCCCAGCTGAGATTCGTTGGTGTGACGAGACCTGAGGGACCGGCCATCTTCAAAACCTGCACAATGCTTAACCAGCACGACCGCTGAGGGATCCTCGAGTGAGTGCACTGGGGTTTGAGAAGCCCCAACCCTGAGCAGCTCCAGCACCGAAGTCCAGCCCCCCAGCATCCACGAGATCTGCGTGGGGCCCTTCTACTCTTCTGCTGCTTGCCACGTTGTCCGGTCACTTGCCCGTTGGCTAGTGGCCCTCCTGATGACGTACCACGACGTTTCCATCGCTGGTCTGGTTGCTCCAGACTGGCCCTTGCTCCCTTCCAAGAGAGGAGCACCCCGGACCCTCCTGGTCCACTCCAGACGCCATCTTGACTCCACCGCGTGGGCTTGCCTTTGCCAAGGCTTGTTGCTCCAATCCTGGTTCCAGCATCGCCGACAGCAGACACCCTCGTGGGACAGCTCGCACCTCCAGCCTGGTCGCCGACAACGCCTCCTTGCCCGTGTGACTGCAGAGTCCAGCGACGCCCACTCACCTGATCGCGGTGACCTCATCCGGTGCCATCCTGGTGCCCACACAATCACTGGCTAGTGATTAAGAACTGAGTCCCCTCTGCTTTCAGGTCGTCTCCATCACCGATCCAGGCTTGGATCACACCGAACATCTTCACTGGTCGCCTGCCAGCAACTTCCTCTTTCAGGCTACATAGACTGTAACGAGGATTCCCGACGTCTTTTGAACCCTATGCAGCCGCAGCCCCTGGGCTAGGTAACCCGAGCATTTCGGTGCTACAACCCAGGTTCACTATCCAAGTGTCCAAATCCTTTTGCGTTTTAAGTCTACCTAGTCGGATTCGTCCGGAAACAGTAACTTTAGAAATACTAGCCTCCATAGACTTTGTCCCGCATCCCGCGTGGGAGTGCACACTCTGCACCCGATCTCCCTAGGCCTCCTGCTCCTAACCCTAGGGTCCAGTAGTGTAGTCCTAGCGATCCTGAAGCCTCTGGATCTTGTTACTTACCTGCTAGTATTTCGCATTCCACTTTTAGTGTATATGGTTTTCCGTGCCCCTCGGGCATTTGTGTAAATTGTGCAACTTGAAGTATTTTCGTAAGAGTTTTGTATTGTGCTTAGCTCCCTGTCCTCATAAAGAGTTCAGGGTAGACTTGTTATTAATAAATATCCTTTATTTTTATAACAACTTGTGTGGTGTCCTTTCACTTGGTGTTCAAGGGGTATATGTGATGGTATACCAGCCGGCTTAACACTCCCTCTAGAGTTTAGCCTAAAGACTGTTTTTGTCCATGCTACTAGGATAGCTGGTCTATAAGGTTGACTTACAACCAATCACCATAAGGGTCGTTTGGTATGATACACAGTGATCACTAGAATAGTGAGCACTATATATCAGGCCAACTTCTCACAATGAGTAGTTGAAACATTTGCTCAGAGTTAACGTGAGTAAATCATGAAGTAATACTACCACATAATGCATAATTGGTCTTTTCTAGCTGCATAATGTAAATGTAAATGGACATGTATTTATATACCGCAAATCACCGACCCGGTATCTAAGCGCTTGCTTAGGGAACCCGTCCTGGTATTCCCCTGTGAGATACCCCGGCAGGGTATCCACAAGGTGAAAGCCAGGCATCCCACCGCGAGGGGCCGTTGTGGAGATTAAGCACGCTATTGCCCAGAGTCGCAGAGTGTGAACCCATGAATCGAGTAGTTATCGGAGCGAGAATTGTCGAGTCCGTGGACATTTTAGGACTCAAGACCCCGCCGAGCCGGGAATTGAACCCTGGTCCCGGGCTGACCTCTGCTTCCAGGTCTGCCTCCTCTAACCAGTGAGCCACACTTCTCCACTTAATGTACTCAACTCTGCCACACAATTGCGTGGTCCCCTGCCACAGTTTCAGTGGCCCTGGTTCACCCTTCCCAGGGGTCACTGGCGGCTAGCTGCAGCACACAGAAGCAGCATTGTCTTCTCGCCCAGCAGAAGAGGAGCCTATTATACGGTTTCACACCCCCACGTGGCTGCCGACACTTGTAATGATGACAAATGTCCAGCCGGACGTGGGCGGTATCAGCTTCTGTGTAAACTGCAGGAGCGCCACTCGTTATCTAAACCCCGGCACCGAGCCTGGCGCCTCCGCAAGAAACTCATTTGCTAGCAGCAGATAAACTGCAGACAGACCAGGAGGGTGACATGTATGCAGCCCCCTGGAATTATGCGACTGTGCGGCCACGGCGCTTTTCGCATAGTTATTGATTTGTCACATTTGCCACAACCAATCATCTGCTGCATAATTTGCAGATTTTAACAAAAAAATGTGTTTCTAGCTCAAAAGTTACTAAAAAGGCAGTGATGCGTGTGGCCGCACAGCCGACATTCCTTTGCAAAGGCTGACTGGTCACCTTTCTGTTGCTTATTGCTATATTTGGATGTTTAACCGATGTTGAGGTGCAGCCAATGCCCGGGCCCTGACCAGCTCATTCATTCAAGCCTCCCGCATCATTTGGTCCTCCCCTGCCGCATAATTCCAGTGGCCTGCATACGTCACAGGAGAAGGAGTGGCGTCTGCGCCACACCTAACACACCCCTCTCTCGCGTGAAAACCAAGTCTGGCGACGACGGCGGATATGACGCCACGAATGTGAAAAAAATGGTCATCTCCCCCGATTTTTAACCCTCTGAATTCTGCACTTTATAGCTTCATATAGGGCGCGCAGAAGCCGGAAGAAGGTCCTAATCCGCTGGTACACTGGCAGGAAACTTGGTGAATGTAATGTTTGTATTCTCCCCCACAGGACACTCAGACACAAGGAGGTGTGTAGAACTCCGTTTATTCTCCTTTACATGCAGGATACAAGCTAAGGGCGCCGAGCGTCTAACTGTGTTAAGCTCCGGTCGCCAACTGCCGTTTCCTAACGTTCGCGCCTTTACTTTTGCTCTTCTGCGCATGCGCGCCTATCCCGCTCTAGCCTACGGCGTAACGCGTCATCATGTGTACGCCGGTAGACTAGAGCGCACACCACATATCTCCCCCCTTTACCAAACACAAAGTATAACATTTCCCCCCAACGGTAAGTGTCCTCCAACTGTGAACATAGTCTATGTGGGGCGCCCAGGGGGGCCGGCACCAAGCTAGTGTCCGTCCATCACAAAGTCACTATAACGAGAGGGCACTACAACTGCCCTTCCGCTGCGGGTGTGTCTTACCGGCATGTTCTCTCTCGCCTCTGTCTCTCCTTGGGACACCCCAGCTTCTCTCACGTCTGTTCCCTGCTCCGCATTCGCTTGTATTCCTCCTCCTTCAGTCAGCCTGGCTCTCAGGACAACTTCTTCATTGTCCTCACCTGCACCTTCCCCTTGGTTGTCTGTGCCGAACTCAGAAAGAGGTCTAACCTCCTGGTGATCCATGCATCTTTCGACTTCCTCTGCCTTGGGCCAGACTAGTATTTTGTTGACTCTGGCCATGCGATCTTGCGACCAGACTTTGCCATCACTGAGGAGAGCCGCCCTGCCACGCACCTCCTTGACTTGTAGCGGCTGGCTGAATTTGCTTTCGCCCTTCTTTTGTAGGGTGGGTAGTTTGATCCTAACCCACTCCCCTTCTTCCAGCGCCGTTTCCTTCGTGCTGCGTCGCTTGTCATAGTGTGCTGCATAGATCTTCTGGGCCTTCTCCAGATTGTGCTGCACCACGGCTGGGGACCACTTGCTGGTGATGGTCTTCTCCCTCCATGCCACGTTGTCCCGGGTGAAGGGATGCCGTCCTCTTAACACTTGGAACGGACTATACCCCACTACAGAGGGCGTTATCCGGTAGGCCCATATCATGTTCATCATTTCCACCTCCCAGTCCTTTCCTTGGGATATGGCTGCCTGGATGGAGCCCATGAGCACTCTATTGAACCTTTCGACCTGGCCGTTGCAAGCTGGATGGTACACGGCAGTGTGTCTCACCTCAATCCCGTTCCTCTTCATGTATCTCCCCCACTTGTCCGACACAAATTGCGGTCCATTGTCGCTGAGGATGGTTTTGGGTATTCCCTCTCTGAGGAACACCCCGGTTAGGAACTTCAAGATCGTGTCTGTGTCCATCGACTCTTGTATGTCCACTTCTGGCCACTTAGAATACTTGTCTATTAACACACAGATGTACTTATTCACGCCTCTACTGTCCAGGACGGGCCCCAGAATATCTATGGCCACATCCTCCCAGGGGCCATGCGGGGTGTCGAACTTCCCCAGTGCAGGTCGGAGTGGGCGGAGCACCTTGTCCGCTCCTTGGCACTGTCCGCACTCCCGCACTTGTCTCTCGATGTGGGCATCCATTCCTGGCCACCAATACATCTGTTTGACCAACGCCTTGGTTTTCACAATGCCCAGATGCCCCTCGTGGAGCACTTTCAGCAGTCGGGGTATCAGAGTCACTGGGGGCACCACTCTCTCTCCTCTGTACAAGAATATCCCCGAGTCACTCAGGGACAATTCTTCTCTCATCTCATAGAAACGTCGGACACCCTCCGTTAGCTTCTTTTTGTCCGGCCACCCCAACGTGAGATGTTTCCTTACTTCCATCTTCTCCTCATCGAGCTCGTAAGCCGCCTGCCATTCCTGCGCACTGATGGATGACTCATGATCCTCCATGCTGGCGACCATCTCCTCTGTGTCCGGGGTCTCTCCCGGCGCCTCTTCCATGGCCGATGCCCGGCTGAGGTAATCAGCTACCCTGTTCTGCGTTCCTGGAAGGTATTCTACATCGTATGTATAATCTAGCAACTTCAGGGTCATTTTCGCTATTCTCGGGGTGGCTGTGTCATGGCCTGATGACGTCAATACTTTGATAAGTGGCTTGTGATCCGTCTGGAGCCTGAATCTCGTGCCCCATATGAACTGACGAAATTTGCTCAACGCCCACGTGACCGCCAGCATCTCCTTTTCAATTACGCTGTACCTTTGTTCCGTCGGGGACAGTGCCCGGGATGCAAAACTGATGGTTTCTTTGGTTCCGTCCTCCCTTTCCTGCGCCAAGACAGCCCCCAAGCCCTTGTCGCTTGCGTCTGTTGTTACCATAGTCTTGCCTGTGGGGACATACCCCTGCAGTGGGATGGCATGGCTGATACAGTCTTTAATGGACTCAAATTCGGACTGGGCCTCCTTATCCCATTCGAATTTTGTATTGTGCCTGGTTAGTTGTCTCATCCTGTACGTTCTCGTGGCAAAATGTCTGACAAACTTGCTGTAATACTCGGCCATTCCCAGGAATGACCGCACCTCCTCTTTGGTAGTTGGGGCTTTGGCGTCCTTTATTGCCTTCACATTTTGCTCCTTCGGCGAGATGCCATGCGTTCCTATCTCGTGCCCTAGGTAGGTCACTGAGCGAGACCCAATTCTGCACTTGCTCCATTCCGCCGTCAGTCCTTTGCCTTGCAGCACTCCCAGCACTTGATGTAGTTTCTTGTCGTGATCGCCTTTGTCGGAGCCCATCACTAGGATGTCGTCTTGGAAGTATTGCACTCCCGAGATGTCCTTAAACAACCTGTGCATCAACTTCTGGAAAACGGCCGCAGCGGATGCCAGGCCGAAGGGCATTCTCCTGAATTGGTAGCATCCAAAGGGCGTTATGAAGGCTGTGTACTTCCTGCTCGACGGGTGGAGTTCTATCTGGTAGTATGCAGACGTGAGGTCTATGGTGGAAAAGTGGGTAATGCCTTTCGTCCTTGCTAGCATCTCCTCTATTCTGGGGAGCGGGAACCTCTCCACTATGAGGTTTTTGTTAAGCTCCCTCAGGTCCACACAGAGCCGGACCTTACCATTGGGCTTTTTAACCACTACCAAGGGCGATAGCCATTCCGCACTGTCCACTGGCTCGATGATATCCAGCTCTTCCAACTTCCGTAGTTCCTGGCGCACTGCCTCACTCGTGGATATCGGTATGTTCCGGACCTTATGCACTACTGGTACTGCTCCCTCCTTAAGGACCATTTTATGCACGAATTTGTCCAGTTTGCCAACCGTGCCCTCAAAAACCTTGGGGTATGCTGCTTTCCAGTCTTCCTCCCTCGAGAGGGGCCATTCGTCTGTTAGCAGGATCTGTTCTTTCCCTCCAGGATTGAGTATGATGCCGAGAGCACCTGCGTCTCTCCATCCTAGGACGGATGGGCCCTTTTCCGCTACATACAGGGTGCACGTGGCTGACCGTCCTCTGAATTCGAACTCCAAGTCCCTGCATCCTACCAGTGGAATGGAATCCTCGGTATACGAGATGGGTCTGATGTCCGGCGGCTCTAGGTCGGGTCCTAAGACTGGCGCGAAATCCTCTTCCCATATCGATCTTTGCACTATGGTCCAGGGGGACCCAGAATCCACGGCCACATATACTTTGACGCCCCCGATGCGCATGTCGGTGCGGGGCTTATCCCTTCGCTTCCCGGATACGTCCAGCACTTGATCCTCTATGCATAGCACCAGGTCATCTTCTTCCTGGTCGTCTTCTTCACTTACGTTGGCCGTGGCCGCGTCGATGCACTTGACCGTGGACTTCGTCCCTTTCTTTCGGCAGACCTTTTCAAAGTGACCGGTCAACCCGCAGAATGAGCACCTGGCGCGAAACGCGGGGCAACGCCTGTCCTGGGCCGCGTGCGCTGCACTGCCACATCTGTAGCACGCAAATTTCGTTCCCTGGCTGGGGCGAGGCATCTGCTTCCCAGACCCTCTTGTGTCCTTCTTCGGGTCTCCGTAGGTGCTTTTGGGCTTGCTGGATTGTGGCGCCTCATCAATCTTGTTGATCATCTGTCTCGGCCCACTTTCTCTTTTTGCCGCGTCTGCGCCTCTCTTCGACATTTCCGCCTTCTTGACCATCGCCACGACTTCTTTCAGGGTTGTTTCATTCATCGCCCATAGCTTGTCTTGGACTGCTCTGCTGGTGGTGTGCATTACAATTTGGTCTTTGATGTATTCATCCTGCAGGTTCCCATACCTACACGTGATTGCTAGCCGGCGGAGAGCTGCCACATAGTCATCAATGGATTCTCCTGCCTCTTGTTTTCTCTGTTGGAAGTTATAGCGGTCTATCGAGACGCAAACTGCTGGGAGGTAATGGCTGTCCAGGTCGTCCAGTGCGTTCACAAAGACGTCCGTCTCCGCCGCACCCCTCTCTTTGGGCACCAGGTTCTTAAACACCCTGACCCCTTCTGGGCCTAAGTTGTGGAGCAACAGCCTCTTTTTTCTTTCCGGCTTGTATTCCCCTTCGCTCTCATCTTCCAGGGCTTCAATGTAATTGAGGAAATATTCCTTCCAGTCTTCCCATTTTAGTTGGGGTTCACCTGGCCTGGTTAGGAACGGGACTGGTGCCATTAGGGCTGACGCCTGATTCGCCCTTCTGGCTTCGCCTCTAGGACCTCCTTCCTGGGCCCTTTGGGTAGGCTCACCGGACGCTCCTGCGCTCTCTGCCGTGTCACCTTGACCCCTTGGGCTACCTGGGGTATTGTCCCTCGTAGTGTGCGCTGTCTGCGCTGTCCTCCCCCCTTCCTCTGGCTTGGGGGTGTCTCCCTTGGTTGCCAGGTTGCTGCCTGGGGGCTCCTGGGGTCTTGGGCCACACTAACCTGGCTTGTGAGGTTGGTGTTTTGTTCCTGGCCGTGCTGCTGCGCTGCTGCCACGCCCTTGCTCTTCCTTGCAGGTCCTGTGCCTTCACTGGCTCGTGGGTGTGGGCTGTGGGGGGTTTTAATTTCCTTGCCGTCGTCCCTGCACCTGGTGGTGTCCGGATCTCAGCCTCGTCGCCACTGTAATGTTTGTATTCTCCCCCACAGGACACTCAGACACAAGGAGGTGTGTAGAACTCCGTTTATTCTCCTTTACATGCAGGATACAAGCTAAGGGCGCCGAGCGTCTAACTGTGTTAAGCTCCGGTCGCCAACTGCCGTTTCCTAACGTTCGCGCCTTTACTTTTGCTCTTCTGCGCATGCGCGCCTATCCCGCTCTAGCCTACGGCGTAACGCGTCATCACGTGTACGCCGGTAGACTAGAGCGCACACCACAGTGAAGCCCCCAGGAGCTGGGAGAAAACTTTGTGCATTGGCGCCATTTGCTTTTTGTTCGGGGGGGGGGGGGGGAGGGAAGGGGGGAACACTACTGCCTTGGGTGTATATTTTATACAATATGAACGTTTTCCAAGAGGCTGCTTTAAACACTGCGCATGGAGATGCCCAACAGGAAAGTGGGGGGCCACTAAACAGCTTGCTAGCACCACAGGATGCAAACACAAGGAGATGACGGACGGAGCACGGAAACTTCCCAGACACCCACCCCCAGTCACAGATCTGGGCTGAATCCACCATTGTTCTTTTGCTCACCACGCCACCCCAGTTCAGACCCAGCCATATGCAAATCAGTCTTGACCCTCTACCTCATGGGAATAGTCCTGCCCGAACTGCCAAGCCAGGTCTTCCCTGAACCGGGATCAAGCACTCTGGGATTGTTTTTTTTTTTTTTTTTTTTTTTTTTTTTGGGGCAAAGACTTTTATTAAGTGCTTAAAAGTTTGCGATACATAGTTTTCAAGGAAGTGGTACCTCCCCCTTAGGAAAGGCAATCCACTTTAACTTTTTAATTAATGCATTTAAACCCTGGGATTGGTTTCGGGGTAACACCCCTCATCAGCCAGGCTAGCTTGAATCCAGTGACATAGTGAGCAAGCGACCCACATCTGGGCATACCCTGCCAATTTAGGGCGTGCAAATTAAACACAAGGAGATGATGGACGGAGCGCTGAAACTTTTCAGACACTCACCCCCAGTCACGAATCTGGGTTGAATCCATCATCATTCTTTAGCTCACTCAGCCACCCCAGTTCAGGAGAGATGTGCCCACCTGTCCCGTTCATGTGGCCGACCCCAACGTGAGGTGAAGGAGAGCAAGGGAAGAGTGCCACAACGAAGCGGGAGTCATCGTTTTCTCGCTGCCGCAGGTTCAATCTCGTCAAGGAACCGCTCAGTCTTAAACTCATCCTTCACCCAGAGTAAAGTGTCGGTCAGAGGGCCGAGGAAGGGTGGGACTGCATCAGGTTCATTGTGCACTGGCCATAATTGGCTTTATTTATTTATTTAATGCGATTTTCTATAGCGTGAACTTTACCCGAAGGTGTCAGAGCGCTTTACATAAGAACCAGTTGCAAAACATAAGGACTAAGGATAACATGCGTTACAAAAAAGATACAAACAGAAAAAATTGCAAATGTACAAGATGTAAAGTCACAGAAGGAAAAGATACAAAAAGAAAGAAAAATTGCAAATGTACAAATAGTAAAGTCACTCAAGGAAGATATACCAAAGGATGTACTCTAAGAGTCACATAGGAATGGTAGAGAGTACAAAGGCTTACCGCATATACTAGTGATTAGAGTTATCTCTATATACATAGGGAAGGGATACGGAAGGATATACTCTGAGAGTTACATAGGAATCGTAGGGAGTACAAAGGTCTACAGCATATACTAGTGATTAGAGTTATCTCTATATACATAGGGAAGGACTACGGATGGATATACTCTAAGAGTCACATAGGAATGGTAGAGAGTACAAAGGTCTACCGCATATACTAGTGATTAGAGTTATCTCTATATACATAGGGAAGGGATACGAACGGATATACTCTAGAGTCACATAGGAATGGTAGAGAGTACAAAGGTCTACTGCATATACTAGTGATTAGAGTTATCTCTATATACAGAAAAGCAGAGTTCCATTAAGTGGGGTCGGAGGGTGGATGCAGTCATAGCAGCAATCAATCAATCAATGCATTTATATAGCGCACTACTCACCCGTAGGGTCTCAAGGCGCTTGGGGAAGGGTGGTCCGCTACTGCTCGAACAGCCAGGTCTTGAGCTGCTTCCTGAAGGCGAGGTGGTCTTGGGTCCGGCGGAGTTGGGTCGCGAGGGAGTTCCAAGTCTTGGCGGCCAGGTAGGAGAAGGACCTTCCTCCTGTGGTGGTTCTTCAGATGCGGGGGACGGCGGCAAGGGCGTGGCTGGTCGATCGAAGCTGGAGGGTGGGAGTGTAAAAGTTGAGGCGGTCGTTGAGGTATCTTGGGCCTTGGTTGTGTAGGGCTTTGTGTGCGTGGGTGAGGAGACGGAAGGTGATTCTCTTGTTGACCAGGAGGCAGTGCAGGTCTCTCAGGTGACCGGAGATGTGGCTGTGTCGGGGGATGTCGAGGATGAGTCTTGCTGAGGCGTTCTGGATCCGGTGGAGTCTCTTCTGGAGTTTGGCAGTGGGTGATGAGGAGTGTGTCTGGAGTGTGTCAGAGTCAACAGGAGAGACAATAGAAAGGTTGCTAGGACAGAGGGGGAGGTCAGAGATCGCTAAAATGGCGGAGGAGAAAGGTAGAAGAAGCGAGTCATAAAAAGAAAATGGCGGGATTTGCATATGGCTGGGTCTGAACTGGGGTGGCGTGGTGAGCAAAAGAACAATGGTGGATTCAACCCAATAGACTCTGCTCTCGCCTTCCCCAGTGTGCCTCGGATGCATCTGATCCTTGGGACTTTGGTAGATCCCGGCAGACCCGAGATTTCTGCTAACCCGTGTTGGTATGATGAATCCTCGGAGTGGCCCTGCTCCTCCAATAGAGGATTGGTCTCATCCCTGTATCTAACCTGAGTGGAAGCCACGGGTGCTGACGGGGGGGCCCATCTGCCACTAGAGTCAGGGCCGCGGCATCCTTGTGGCCCCAGAGTCCACTCCGCCTCTTGCAGTGTCGGGGAAATTGCTCGAGACAAACAAACAGGAGCCACTGAAGGCGGTGTGAGACTTAGGGATACTGCGGGAGAAACCAGTGTGAGACTCAAGGATACTGAGGAAGGAACCGAAGTGAGACTCAGGATACTGAGGGAGGAACAGGTGTGAGACTCGGGGATACTGAGGGAGGAACCGGTGTGAGACTCGAAGATACTGAGGGAGGAACCGGTGTGAGACTCGAAGATACTGAGGAAGGAACCGGTGTGAGACTTGGGGATACTGAGGAAGGGACCGGTGTGAGACTCAGGAATACTGAGGAAGAGACCGGTGTGAGACTCGGGGATACTGAGGGAAACCCCGATGTGAGACTCGGGGATACTGAGGGAGACCCCGGTGTGAGACTCGGGGATACTGAGGGAGGGACCGGTGTGAGACTCATTGATACTGAGGGAGGGACTGGTGTGAGACTCAAGGATATTGAGGGAGGAACCCATGTGTGACTCAGGATACTGAGGGAGGAACCGGTGTGAGACTCAGGGAGGAACCAGGGATACTGAGGGGGGATCAAAGGATACTGAGGGAGGATCCAAGGATACTGAGGGAGGAACCGGTGTGAGAGTCAGGATACTGAGGGCGGGACCGGTGTGAGACTTGGGGATAATGAGGGAGGAACCGGTGTGAGACTCAAGGATACTGAGGGAGGAACCGGTGTGTGACTCAGGATACTGAGGGAGGAACCGGTGTGAGACTCAGGGATACTGAGGGAGGAACCGGTGTGAGACTCAGGATACTGAGGGAGGGACCGGTGTGAGACTCGGGATACTGAAGGAGGAACCGGTGTGAGACTCGGGATACTGAAGGAGGAACCGGTGTGAGACTCCGGATACTGAGGGAGGAACCGGTGTGAGACTCCGGATACTGAAGGAGGAACCGGTGTGAGACTCAGGATACTGAGGGAGGGACCGGTGTGAGACTGAGGATACTGAGGGAGGGACCAGTGTGAGACCTGGGGATACTGAAGGAGAACCCGGTGTGAGACTCAAGGATACTGAGGGAGGAACCTGTGTGTGACTCCGGATACTGAGGGAGGAACCGGTGTGAGACTACGGATACTGAGGGAGGGACCGGTGTGAGACTCAGGATACTGAGGGAGGGACCGGTGTGAGACTCAGGATACTGAGGGAGGGACCGGTGTGAGGTGAGACTCAGGATACTGAGGGAGGGACCGGTGTGAGACTCAGGATACTGAGGGAGAGACCGGTGTGAGACTTGGGGATACTGAAGGAGAACCCGGTGTGAGACTCAGGGATACTGAGGGAGGAACCGGTGTGAGACTCAGGATACTGAGGGAGGAACCAGTGTGAGACTCAGGATACTGAGGGAGGGACCGGTGTGAGACTCGGGGATACTGAGGGACCAGTGTGAGACTTGGGGATACTGACGGAGAACCCGGTGTGAGACTCAGGGATACTGAGGGAGGGACCGGTGTGAGACTTGGGGATACTGACGGAGAACCGGGTATGAGACTCAGGGATACTGAGGGAGGAACCGGTGTGAGACTCAAGGATACTGAGGGAGGAACCGGTGTGAGACTCAAGGATACTGAGGGAGGAACCGGTGTGAGACTCAAGGATACTGAGGGAGGAACCGGTGTGAGACTCAGGGATATTGAGGGAGGAACCGGTGTGAGACTCAGGGATACTGAGGGAGGAACCAGGAATACTGAGGAAGGATCCAAGGATACTGAGGAAGGATCCAAGGATACTGAGGAAGGAACCGGTGTGAGACTCAGGATACTGTGGGAGGAACCGGTGTGAGACTCAGGATACTGAGGGAGGGACCGGTGTGAGGTGAGACTCAGGATACTGAGGGAGGGACCGGTGTGAGACTCAGGATACTGAGGGAGAGACCGGTGTGAGACTTGGGGATACTGAAGGAGAACCCGGTGTGAGACTCAGGGATACTGAGGGAGGAACCGGTGTGAGACTCAGGATACCGAGGGAGGAACCGAAGTGAGACTTGGGGATACCGAGGGAGAACCCGGTGTGAGACTTGGGGATACCGAGGGAGAACCCGGTGTGAGACTCAGGGATACTGAGGGAGGAACCGGTGTGAGACTTGGGGATACCGAGGGAGAACCCGGTGTGAGACTCAGGGATACTGAGGGAGGAACCGGTGTGAGACTAAGGGATACTGAGGGAGGAACCGGTGTGAGACTCAGGGATACTGAGGGAGGAACCGGTGTGAGACTCAGGGATACTGAGGGAGGAACCGGTGTGAGACTCAGAGACACTGAGGGAGGAACCGGTGTGAGACTCAGGGATACTGAGGGAGAAACCAGTGTGAGACTCAGGGATACGGAGGGAGGAACCGGTGTGAGACTCAGGATACTGTGGGAGACCCCGGTGTGAGACTTGGGATCCTGTGGGAGACCCCGGTGTGAGACTCAGGATACACGAGCCGGTCTGCTGACCCAGGCGAGCATCACCTCCGCGCAAAGGACACATTCCAATTTATTACCACATGATTGAAAAGTAAGTGTTATTTGAATTTTAAATCATTTCAAGATAGCGCTTGCACTCCTACAGAAGGCGCTAAGAGGACTGCACCGCGCGCCAAGAAAATAATTCATAAAATGGCCTGTGGGCAAAAAAAGCAGACGGACTCGTTTTTGGAATATGTAAAAACCGGTGTAAATTATGTATGAATGTTATTTAAAAGACTCATTCGAGGTCGGGCCGCGGGGCGCGGATGCGGCGCCTGAGCCCGGCCAGGATCACTCGAGAAATTAATATATGAAATCTGAAGGCGTCAGCAGGACCGCGACCCCCGGGGCGGGGCTGGACCGGAGAGGGGGGGGGATGGGGGGGGGTCTCCATCACCGGCGCTCCCCTGCCCTCCACCCGGGACCACCGAGCCAGGGGACAAGGGGGCTAGAGCCCACCAGGGACCCACCGAGCGAGGGGGGACACAGCCCACCCGGGTCCCACCGAGCCAGGGGGGACACAGCCCACCCGGGTCCCACCGAGCCAGGGGGGACACAGCCCACCCGGGACCCACTGAGCGAGGGGGACACAGCCCACCCGGAACCCACCGAGCCAGGGGGGACACAGCCTACCCGGGTCCCATCGAGCCAGGGGGGACACAGCCCACCCGGGACCCACCGAGCGAGGGGGACACAGCCCACCCGGGTCCCACCGAGCCAGGGGGGACACAGCCCACCCGGCACCCACCAAGCCAGGGGGACACAGCCCACCCGGGACCTACCAAACCAGGGGGACAAGGGGGACACAGCCCACCCGGGACCCACCAAGCCAGGGGGACACAGCCCACCCGGGACCTACCAAGCCAGGGGGACATGGGGGACATAGCCCACCCGGGACCCGCTGAGCCAGGGGGACACAGCACACCCGGGACCCACCGAGCCAGGGAGAGACAGCCCACCCAGCACCCACAGATTCATGTAGAGACAGCTCACCCGGGACCCACCAAACCAGGGGGACAAGAGGGGCACAGCCCACCCGGCACCCACCGAGTCACAGCCCACCCGGGACCCACCAAGCCAGGGGGACACAGCCCACCCGGGACCCACCGAGCCAGGGGGACAATGGGGACAGGGCCCACCCAGGACCCACCAAGCCAGGAGGACAAGGGGGACACAGCCCACCCGGGACACACCGATCCTGGGGTACAAGGGGGACACAGCCCACCCGGGACACACCGATCCTGGGGTACAAGGGGGACACAGCCCACCCGGGACACACCGATCCTGGGGGACAAGGGGGACACAGCCCACCCGGGACCCACTGACCCAGGGGGACATAGGACACCCACCGATGCTGGTTACTGGGGGAGCAGCTCTTGAGCCACAGCCTCTGCTCGTTACTACAGGGTTTTACTGCTGAGGCACACAGCCTCTGCTGGTTACTAGAGGTAGCAGTCACTGAGACACAAATCACTGCTGCTGATTAACAGACGCAGTAGTCGCACAACCTACGCTGCTGTTGAACATATTTGCGCATGCCACCGGGCCCTGGACGAAACAAGACAGAGCTTTAAGAAAAATTTGATGGGATTTGCAAATTTATTTCAACTTCCGCCAAAAATGTAAAAAGCAGAAGGTTTTTCTGCCCATGCGGTGTCTATGGGACAACCCCCCCCCCCCCCCCCCCCCACCCTCCCCCAAGAGGCCTGAAGGGTCAGGTTGTTTCTACCCTACCCACTTTTCTTTTCTTTTTTTATGAATCTTTTTAGTGTGACTCAGAACCAAGTCACAAGATGGCTGCCAAAACGTCCTGGTTTGAAGTGCTGGTAGCCAATCAGATCTTAGCACAAGATCGGGAGGGGTTGCGGTTTCTTTACATACACAACTGAAATTTCGTTTAATTTCTCTGCACCTACTGAACGGATTTACACCAAATTCCTTAAAGGTACATCGCTGAACCAACATCTACCTTCCTGCCAAATATGGGGTAGCTCCAATCAGCAGTTCCAGCTGCAGTCGTGTCTAAAGGTCCTTCGGGATTTAACATGTGGAAATCACGCTTTTAAGCACCCCCGAGTCTCATCGCCGCTTGACGGATCCCGAAACTTTCAAGAATGCAGCTAAAGTGAGCATTGGTGCCCAAGTTATGGGCAAAACAAAAAACACTCTCTCCCTGCATCTCTGCCCTCTCCTCTATATCTCCAATCTCTGCCCTCCAGCTCTCCTCTCTCCAATCTCTGCCCTCCAGCTCTCCTCTCTCTGCCCTCTCCCTCCATCTCTGCCCTCCCCCTCCATCTCTGCCCTCCCCCTCCATCTCTGCCCTCTCCCTCCATCTCTGCCCTCTCCCTCCATCTCTGCCCTCCCCCTCCATCTCTGCCATCTCCCTCCATCTCTGCCCTCTCCCTCCATCTCTGCCTCCATCTCCATCTCTCCTCTCTCCCTCCATCTCTGCCTCCATCTCTCCTCTCTCCCTCCATCTGCCTCCATCTCTCCTCTCTCCCTCCATCTCTGCCTCCATCTCTCCTCTCTCCCTCCATCTCATCTCTCCTCTCTCCCTCCATCTCTGCCCCCATCTCTCCTCTCTGCCCCCATCTCTCCTCTCTGCATCCATCTCTCCTCTCTGCCCCATCTCTCCTCTCTGCCCCATCTCTCCTCTCTGCCCCCATCTCTCCCCTCTGCATCCATCTCTCCTCTCTGCATCCATCTCTCTCTCTTGCATCCATCTCTCCTCTCTGCCCCCATCTCTCCTCTCTGCTTCCATCTCTCCTCTCTGCCTCCATCTCTCCTCTCTGCCTCCATCTCTCCTCTCTGCCTCCATCTCTCCTCTCTGTCTCCATCTCTCCTCTCTGCCCCCATCTCTCCTCTCTGCCCCCATCTCTCCTCTCTGCCCCCATCTCTCCTCTCTGCCTCCATCTCATCTCTCCTCTCTCCCTCCATCTCATCTCTCCTCTCTCCCTCCATCTCATCTCTCCTCTCTCCCACCATCTCTGCCCCATCTCTCCTCTCTGCCCCCATCTCTCCTCTCTGCCTCCATCTCTGCCTCCATCTCTCCATCTCTGCCTCCATCTCTCCGCTCTGCCTCCATCTCTCCGCTCTGCCTCCATCTCTCCGCTCTGCCTCCATCTCTCCGCTCTGCCTCCATCTCTCCTCTCTGCCTCCATCTCTCCTCTCTGCCCCCATCTCTCCTCTCTGCCCCCATCTCTCCTCTCTGCCCCCATCTCTCCTCTCTGCCTCCCTCTCTGCCTCCATCTCTGCCTCCATCTCTCCTCTCTGCCTCCATCTCTCCTCTCTGCCCCCATCTCTCCTCTCTGCCCCCATCTCTCCTCTCTGCCCCCATCTCTCCTCTCTGCCCCCATCTCTCCTCTCTGCCTCCATCTCTGCCTCCATCTCTCCTCTCTCCCTCCATCTCTCCTCTCTGCCCCCATCTCTCCTCTCTGCCCCCATCTCTCCTCTCTGCCCCCATCTCTCCTCTCTGCCCCCATCCCTCCTCTCTGCCCCCATCCCTCCTCTCTGCCTCCATCTCTCCTCTCTGCCTCCATCTCTCCTCTCTGCCTCCATCTCTGCCTCCATCTCTCCTCTCTGCCCCCATCTCTCCTCTCTGCCCCCATCTCTCCTCTCTGCCCCCATCCCTCCTCTCTGCCCCATCCCTCCTCTCTGCCTCCATCTCTCCTCTCTGCCCCCATCTCTCCTCTCTGCCCCCATCTCTCCTCTCTGCCCCCATCTCTCCTCTCTGCCCCCATCTCTCCTCTCTGCCCCCATCTCTCCTCTCTGCCCCATCTCTCCTCTCTGCCCCCATCTCTCCTCTCTGCCCTCCATCTCTCCTCTCTCCCTCCAGCTCTCCTCTCTGCCTCCAGCTCTCCTCTCTGCCCCCATCTCTCCTCTCTGCCTCCATCTCTCCTCTCTGCCTCCATCTCTCCTCTCTGCCTCCATCTCTCCTCTCTGCCCCCATCTCTCCTCTCTGCCTCCATCTCTCCTCTCTGCCTCCATCTCTCTCCTCTGCCTCCACCTCTCCACTCTGCCTCCATCTCTCCTCTCTCCCTCCATCTCATCTCTCTCCCTCATCTCTCCTCTCTCCCTCCTCTCTCCCCCAATCTCTCCTATCTGCCTCCATCTCTCCTCTCTGCCTCCATCTCTCCTCTCTGCCTCCATCTCTCCTCTCTGCCTCCATCTCTCCTCTCTGCCCCCATCTCTCCTCTCTGCCCCCATCTCTCCTCTCTGCCTCCATCTCTCCTCTCTGCCCCCATCTCTCCTCTCTGCCTCCATCTCGGTTTCCATCTCTCCTCTCTACCTCCATCTCTCCTCTCCATCTCATCTCTCCTCTCCATCTCATCTCTCCTCTCCATCTCATCTCTCCTCTCCATCTCATCTCTCCTCTCCATCTCATCTCTCCTCTCTCCCTCCATCTCTCCTCTCTCCCTCCATCTCTCCTCTCTCCCTCCATCTCTGCCTTCACCCCTCCATCTCTGCCTTCACCCCTCCATCTCTGCCTTCACCCCTCCATCTCTCCTCTCTGCCCCCATCTCTCCTCTCCCTCCATCTCTCCTCTCTCCCTCCACCTCTCCTCTCCCTCCATCTCTCCTCTCCCTCCATCTCTCCTCTCTCCCTCCATCTCTGCCTTCACCCCTTCATCGCTCCTTTCCTTCTCCACTCCCCTTCTCCACCTCTCTCCAATTTTCTCCTCAGCATCCTCCTCCCTCCTCCATTTCTTTCCGTCACCTTCATCAATCTCCCCCTTGCCCCCTCCCCTTTTCCTTCTCCTCCATCACTCTCTCGCGCCCTCCATCCGGCCCTCCCCACCATCCCTTGGCAGCGTCCTCATGTTCGGCGCCTTTCACCGCCCGTGCGTCCCCGGAAGAGTCGATGCAAAGGATGGATATTCAGCGACGCGTCATTCATCTTCCGTCCACCCCCCCACCCCCCTTCTTATTCACCCCCCACCCCAAGGGCCTCTCCGCTGCTTTTATCCTGGAGGTTAATAAGGAGAATTTCCCTTAATGGCACCGGGGATTCAGTGCTGTCTGGAGGGGAAGGGGGGGGGGGGGTCTTCACCTACACAGGCACCAGCTACCTAGAGGGGAGTCTGCAGGGAGAGGAGAGCAGGGTACAGAGAGGGGAGTCTGCTGGGAGCGCAGGGTACAGAGAGGGGAGTCTGCAGGGAGAGCAGGGTACAGAGAGGGGAGTCTGCAGGGAGAGCAGGGTACAGAGAGGGGAGTCTGCAGGGAGAGCAGGGTACAGAGAGGGGAGTCTGCAGGGAGAGCAGGGTACAGAGAGGGGAGTCTGCTGGGAGAGCAGGGTACAGAGAGGGGAGTCTGCTGGGAGAGCAGGGTACAGAGAGGGGAGTCTGCAGGGAGAGCAGGGTACAGAGAGGGGAGTCTGCTGGGAGAGCAGGGTACAGAGAGGGGAGTCGGCAGGGAGAGCAGGGTACAGAGAGGGGAGTCTGCTGGGAGATGAGACCAGGGTACAGAGAGGGGAGTCTGCTGGGAGATGAGACCAGGGTACAGAGAGGGGAGTCTGCTGGGAGATGAGACCAGGGTACAGAGAGGGGAGTCTGCAGGGAGAGCAGGGAGTCTGCAGGGAGAGCAGCGTACAGAGAGGGGAGTCTGCAGGGAGAGCAGGGTACAGAGAGGGGAGTCTGCAGGGAGAGCAGGGTACAGAGAGGGGAGTCTGCTGGGAGATGAGACCAGGGTACAGAGAGGGGAGTCTGCAGGGAGAGCAGGGTACAGAGAGGAGAGTCTGCTGGGAGAGCAGGGTACAGAGAGGGGAGTCTGCAGGGAGAGCAGGGTACAGAGAGGGGAGTCTGCTGGGAGATGAGACCAGGGTACAGAGAGGGGAGTCTGCTGGGAGATGAGACCAGGGTACAGAGAGGGGAGTCTGCAGGGAGAGCAGGGAGTCTGCAAGGAGAGTAGGGTACAGAGAGGGGAGTCTGCAGGGAGAGCAGGGTACAGAGAGGGGAGTCTGCAGGGAGAGCAGGGTACCGAGAGGGGAGTCTGCAGGCAGAGGAGAGCAGGGTAAAGAGAGGGGAGTGCTGGGAGAGCAGGGTACAGAGGGTGGAGTCTGCAGGGAGAGCAGGGTACAGAGAGGGGAGTCTGCAGGGAGAGCAGGGTACAGAGAGGGGAGTCTGCAGGGAGAGCAGGGTACAGAGAGGGAGTCTGCTGGGAGATGAGACCAGGGTACAGAGAGGGGAGTCTGCAGGGAGAGCAGGGAGTCTGCAGGGACAGCAGGGCACAGAGAGGGAGTCTGCAGGGAGAGCAGGGGCACAGAGAGGGGAGTCTACAGGGAGAGCAGGGTACAGAGAGGAGAGTCTGCAGGGAGAGCAGGGTACAGAGAGGGGAGTCTGCAGGGAGAGCAAGGTACAGAGAGGGGAGTCTGCAGGGAGAGCAGGGTACAGAGAGGGGAGTCTGCAGGGAGAGCAGGGTACAGAGAGGGGAGTCTGCAGGGAGAGCAGGGTACAGAGATGGGAGTCTGCAGGGAGAGGCAGGGTACAGAGATGGGAGTCTGCTGGGAGATGAGACCAGGGTACAGAGAGGGGAGTCTGCAGGGAGAGCAGGTTACCGAGAGGGGAGTCTGCAGGGAGAGGAGAGCAGGGTAAAGACAGGGGAGTCTGCTGGGAGAGCAGGGTACAGAGGGGGGAAGTCTGCAGGGAGAGCAGGGTACAGAGAGGGGAGTCTGCAGGGAGAGCAGGGTACAAAGAGGGGGAGACTGCAGGGAGAGCAGGGTACAGAGAGGGGAGTCTGCAGGGAGAGCAGGGTACAGAGAGGGGAGTCTGTAGGGAGAGCCGGGTTCAGAGAGGGGAGTCTGCAGGGAGAGCCGGGTACAGAGAGGGGAGTCTGCTGGGAGAGCAGGGTGCAGAGAGGGGAGTCTGCTGGGAGAGCAGGGTGCAGAGAGGGGAGGTCTGCTGGGAGAGCAGGGGTGCAGAGAGGGGAGTCTGCTGGGAGAGCAGGGTACAGAGATGGGAGTCTGCTGGGAGAGCAGGGTACAGAGAGGGGAGTCTGCTGGGAGAGCAGGGTACAGAGAGGGGAGACTGCAGGGAGAGCAGGGTACAGAGAGGGGAGTCTGCAGGGAGAGCAGGGTACAGAGAGGGGAGTCTGCTGGGAGAGCAGGGTACAGAGGGTGGAGTCTGCAGGGAGAGCAGGGTTACAGAGAGGGGAGTCTGCAGGGAGAGCAGGGTACAGAGAGGGGAGTCTGCAGGGAGAGCAGGGTACAGAGAGGGGAGTCTGCTGGGAGATGAGACCAGGGTACAGAGAGGGGAGTCTGCAGGGAGAGCAGGGAGTCTGCAGGGACAGCAGGGCACAGAGAGGGGAGTCTGCAGGGAGAGCAGGGCACAGAGAGGGGAGTCTACAGGGAGAGCAGGGTACAGAGAGGAGAGTCTGCAGGGAGAGCAGGGTACAGAGAGGGGAGTCTGCAGGGAGAGCAAGGTACAGAGAGGGGAGTCTGCAGGGAGAGCAGGGTACAGAGAGGGGAGTCTGCAGGGAGAGCAGGTACAGAGAGGGGAGTCTGCAGGGAGAGCAGGGTACAGAGATGGAGTCTGCAGGGAGAGCAGGGTACAGAGATGGGAGTCTGCTGGGAGATGAGACCAGGGTACAGAGAGGGGAGTCTGCAGGGAGAGCAGGTTACCGAGAGGGGAGTCTGCAGGGAGAGGAGAGCAGGGTAAAGACAGGGGAGTCTGCTGGGAGAGCAGGGTACAGAGGGGGGGAGTCTGCAGGGAGAGCAGGGTACAGAAAGGGGAGTCTGCAGGGAGAGCAGGGTACAGAGAGGGGAGTCTGCAGGGAGAGCAGGGTACAGAGAGGGGAGTCTGTAGGGAGAGCCGGTTCAGAGAGGGGAGTCTGCAGGGAGAGCCGGGTTCAGAGAGGGGAGTCTGCTGGGAGAGCAGGGTACAGAGAGGGGAGTCTGCTGGGAGAGCAGGGTGCAGAGAGGGGAGTCTGCTGGGAGAGCAGGGTACAGAGATGGGAGTCTGCTGGGAGAGCAGGGTACAGAGAGGGGAGTCTGCTGGGAGAGCAGGGTACAGAGAGGGGAGTCTGCTGGGAGAGCAGGGTGCAGAGAGCGGAGTCGGCAGGGAGAGCAGGGTACAGAGAGGGGGGTCCGCTGGGAGAGCAGGGTACATAGAGGGGGGTCCGCTGGGAGAGCAGGGTACAGAGAGGGGAGTCTGCTGGGAGATGAGACCAGGGTACAGAGAGGGGAGTCTGCAGGGAGAGCAGGGAGTCTGCAGGGAGAGCAAGGTACAGAGAGGGGAGTCTTCAGGGAGAGCAGGGTACAGAGAGGGAGAGCAGGGTACAGAGAGGGGAGTCTGCAGGGAGAGCAGGGTACAGAGAGGGGAGTCTGCAGGGAGAGCAGGGTACAGAGAGGGGAGTCTGCAGGGAGAGCAGGGTACAGAGAGGGGAGTCTGCTGGGAGATGAGACCAGGGTACAGAGAGGGGAGTCTGCTGGGAGAGCAGGGTACCGAGAGGGGGGTCTGCTGGGAGAGCAGGGTACCGAGAGGGGAGTCTGCAGGGAGAGCAGGGTACAGAGAAGGGAGTCTGCAGGGAGAGCAGGGTACAGAGAGGGGAGTCAGCAGGGAGAGCAGGGTACAGAGAGGGGAGCCTGCTAGGAGAGCAGGGTACAGAGAGGGGAGCCTGCTAGGAGAGCAGGGTACTGAGAGGGGAGTCTGCTGGGAGAGCAGGGATTCTGCAAGGAGAGCAGGGTACAGAGAGGGGAGTCTGCAGGGAGAGCAGGGTACAGAGAGGGGAATCTGCAGGGAGAGCAGGGTACAGAGAGGGGAATTTGCAGGGAGAGCAGGGTACAGAGAGGGTTAGTCAGCAGGGTACAGAGAGGGAAGTCTGCAGGGTGAGGTAATTGAAATTTTTATGGTCAGGTATGTCCCCTAACGTGTACCCCAACATCTCCATGTACGTGCTGAAAGTACATGTAACTTCCCTCCATGGCCGAATATGAAGACGCAAATGCATTTGCGTCCAACGTTAACATGTCCTCTACCAGATCCGCTATGAATGGATCGATAATTCAGTCCCTAAACATGCCATGCCAACGTCTTTACATGGTGCACTTTTACGTTTTTCCTGGCTCTGCCGAGCTAGGCCCTGATTTCTGCCTTCGAACCACTTCTGTCTCTGCCTCTGAAAGCTGCAGCATGGAGATGCATCCCTGACCTCTGCCTTACTTCCTGCCAAGCGAAGCGGTGCCTGGCTCAGCCTGGCCTGCCTGCCAAAACAGTGTTTTGCCTTCAAGTTATCAGTTCAGCCTCCTCGAAAACACATTCCAGTCTAGTGATATAGGTAAACATATCCCCGGCTGCAGAGCAAAGGGCCAAGCCGTCCTGTCTCCTTCATGTAATTCATTGCTCCCGTTACCATGGTAGGCCCATGGCCCGCGCATTACACTTAGACACATATGCATTCAGTATAGAATAGCCTCTGCCCGAGAGACCTTTTACTTCAGATTAAACATCATCCAAACACAAGATATCAGATATGTTATAGGAACAGGTCGATCTGACATGCCAGACTTCTGTCTCCTCTACTAGTGCTAAAGTCAAGCCCCAGCTTTCCCTAGTTCCACGTCAATCACACGTCATACTAATTGCGCGCGCACCCATGTCAAAGGTTTCAGCTGACTCTGCAGAATCCTCTACGCACCCACCCACTTATGACACTTTCTGTGACGTTTCCAGCACACACCTCCGTGTACGCCCTTGTACACGCCTGTGAGACGGCATCCCGACAACCCCGACCAGTACTCCACCCTTCCCCGAACTCACCTCCTTCGCCACCCCCGGGACTGTATCCCCGGCCTCATTCTACCACCATAAGGACTCTACCTGAGACGCCAGCAAAACGCCAGAGAATCACCCGCTTCTTTTCCCCACAGGGACCAACCAGAACATCGGGTCAGACAGCCTTAAATATCGCGGACTCCGGAAGCCCCGCCCCTATGGCAGCGACAGCACCGGATAAAAAGGAGAACCCGGAAGTGCAAGTTGTCGGAGATTTGTGGCAGGAACCTCGGACTGGTGGATGCGAAGGTGAAGACGGAGGAGACGGAGAGCAGACGGCTGAAGCAGACGTGTGGACCGAAGAGTGGTGGAGTCCACAGGAGGTGGCTGTAGAGCGGCCGTAACTCAACGGGAGAGTTACGGCGGACCACGTGAGTGCCTTTAACCTCACTAATTCAACTCACTAGGAGTTCCCTGTATAGTCCCTGTAAATCTCCCCCTCTCTTTAGAATCACGTCCCCTGCACTGTATTATACTTGTATAGCACTGCACTGTTCGAACCGCCCCCCTCTTCACGTCCCGACCAAGCACCCTTTCTTCCTCCCGCCCCGTGTTCCTTCCTCCCGGTCCCTTCCTTACCTCACTGCCTCGTTTTTCCGGTCCTTCCCCACACACCCGGGTGACGGTGACTGCCACCGAGATCCTACGACTAGGATAGGACTAACGGTCCCTTTTGTTTCTCTTTTTGCTCCCTGCCCTCCGTGGATCCTCCCCATCGCTGGAGCCGCCGTTGGACCCGCCGAAGACCACAAGCAGCAACGCCGGCCCGGAGTGGATCCAGCCCCGGACTTCTTCTTTTGTTTTCCTTGTGTTCTACCATGTGACTTTGGAAATAAACCCCTACTATAGCACACTACATACGGCCTCCTCGCTTGCTTTTCCGGCCCGCTGTACACCCACCATCACATTTGGTGTCAGAAGTGGGATTAGCCGGAAGCATGGAGGCCGTTATGAAGAAGATGGCGGAGTCCCAGGATCAGTTTGCCAAGCTGATGGAGCAGTTCCTAAAGACGGCCGAGGACGACAGGGGCCAACTCCATGACATCTTGAAGGGTCAAGGGACCGCCCACGGAGAGAGCATGGAGAAGCTAACAACGGCCCTGGGTCAGCAGAGACCCCTAGCCTCCCTCCCTTCTGTGGTGCTGCAGAAGTACGTCCCGGGGGAAGACCCGGACTACTTCTTTACTAACTTTGAACGACTTGCCCAAGCAGCCAACTGGCCAGAGGACCGCTGGGGGCAATACTTAGGACCCCTTCTCACTGGCGATCTACAAGCCGCATACCAGCAGGCCAACATACAGGGCACCACCCCGTATGCCGATATCAAAAGGTGCGTGTTGGAAAGGCTTGGGATCGACGACGATACATATAGACTAAAACTACGCCAAGCCAAAGAGAGGCCTCAAGAGAATCCCCGGGCCCTCTCGTTCCGAATCAAGGATCTTGCAAACCGATGGCTCAGGCCAGAAAACTCAACAAAAGATGAGATACTTGAGAAAATCTATTTGGAACAGTTCCTGAACTCTTTACATCCTGCCACACAGCGGTGGGTGAGACAACATTCCAGACTCACCCTAGAAACCGCCATTGAGATAGCCTCCGCCTTCAGCCGGGCCCAGGAACTCCAGCGGGGCAAGGAGGAACATCCGCACCGAGCCTCGAATGCCGGTACATCACGGCCTCTCCGACCCCTTCTACCCCGAAGACCAGAACCCACACCCCTGTTTTCCTCCCCGGTTGTGTTCCGCCCCCCTAATCCAGGACCCCAGTGTTATGCCTGTGGTGGTTACGGTCACATTGCCCGGATGTGCCCGCAAAAGGAAGAGCCTATGGAGGTCGGACTTGTAAGGAACTATCTATGCAACCCTCCGGGCACCACACCCCCAGCCTTTCATTATCCGGTCTCTATCAACGGCCAACGAGTCATGGCCCTTGCCGATAGTGGCTGCCGACAGAGCGTCCTGAGACCTCAAGATCTGGCACATCCAGTCAGTCCTACGGGGATGGTTGCCATTCAGTGCGTCCATGGGGACACCAAACAATACCCCACTACTCGGGTGTGTGTCCAGCACCAGCATGACCCCGGCTCCTCCCTCACCATTGGTCTGGTTCCCGCTCTCCCCGAACAAGCCATTCTGGGGAGTGACTATCCGGGACTGCCTACGCTTCTCCAGGACACCTCAAACTCCTTGTCTCAGTGGTGGAAGGACGCTCCTTATTCAGGCCAGAACCACCCCACAACGATTCCGAAAACCCAGAAAACCAGAAGCCAGAAGAGAAAAGAGAGGAAAGAATACGTCAAAGCGTATCCCGTTTTTACTGATGACCATCCTTGGCAGACGGATAGGGAATTCCGAGCGGCCCAGCAGGAAGATCCCCTTCTTCAGGAAGCGTGGGGAAGGGCCCTCGAACACGAAGACCCTTTGCAAGTAGGTCCCTATTTCTTTAAGAAAAACGGGTTGCTGTACAGAAAAGGTGGGCACCAGCAGAACGCCCAGTTGCTTATCCCAGGTCCCTTCCAGGACAAAGTCCTCTTTCTTGCCCACAGCCACCTTCTGGGGGGTCATTTTGGCGACGAAAAGACCAGTCAAACCATTTTAGAGAAATTCTTTTGGCCCGGGGTGTACCAGAAGATCAAAAACTATTGTCGGGAATGCATTGTATGCCAGAAAAACAGCCGACAGACCTCCCAGAGTGCCGTTGCAACCCCTTCCTCTCATAGACGTCCCTTTTAGCCGAATAGGGATGGACATCATAGGACCACTCTTGCCCTCCCGTAGCGGCTGTCGCTATGCCCTGGTCGTAGTCGACTACGCCACCCGCTTTCCTGAAGCCATACCCCTGAGACAACCCACTACCCAAACGATAGCCAAAGCCCTGATCTCCCTGTTTTCCCGGGTGGGGTTTCCCCGGGAAATCCTGACCGATCAGGGCACACCTTTCGTTTCGGCCTTAATGAAGCAAGTGTGCGCTGAACTGGGGATAAAACAAATCCGTACTTCGGCCTATCATCCGCAGACGGACGGATTGGTGGAGCGGTACAACGCCACCCTCAAACAGACCCTCAAGAAACTCTTGGGCCTGGAAGCAAAAAGGTGGGAGGACATGCTACCCTTGGCCCTCTTCGCCATCCGCTGCAAACCCCAGAGCAGCACCGGCTACTCACCATATGAGTTACTGTATGGGCGTCCCCCGCGTACCCTGCTAGATATGGCCCAAGAGGCCTGGGAGGCCGAACCAGATCGCACTCGTCCGCTCCCGGAATACCTGGAGAACCTGAAGACACACCTCTCGATGATGCGGGACATAGTGAGACAGAATCTCGAGAATGCTCAAGAAAACCAAAAAAAGCAGTATGATAAAGGTACCAGGCCCCGTGAATTTGCGGTCAACGACTTAGTACTCCTCATGATGCCCTCATCGGACCAAAAACTCCTTGGACAGTGGCAAGGGCCTTATACCATCCTCAGACGGGTAACCCCGGTTACCTACGAGGTTGAGATAGACTCTAACCGTGGAACCTCCCAGATATACCACGTAAACCTGCTAAAAAAATGGGAAGGACCCCGTCCCGTGCTACATGGAAATCCCGATCGCCAACTTCTCTCTTTTGACTCCTGTGTTGATCCAGAACTGACTCCAATACAAACCCAGGAATTACGGGAGTATCTGGCCCCCCTGAAAACGGTCTTTTCCTCCTCGCCGGGTCGAACCAACATCACAGAGCATGCCATAGAAACCACACCAGGAAAAATAGTACGCTTAAGGCCCTATAGACTTCCCGAGGCACGCCGAGAGGTCATACGACAAGAGATAGCCGACATGCAGAAGATGGGAATCATAGAACCCTCAGTGAGTGACTGGAATTCACCAATCGTCCTTGTGCCCAAACCGGATGGATCGGTCCGTTTTTGTATAGACTTTAGGGAGGTCAACAAAGTCTCTACCTTTGACAGCTACCCCTTACCCAGGGTCGATGAAATGATCGAAAGGATAGGCAAAGCAAAGTACATATCGACCCTGGATCTATGCAAAGGGTATTGGCAAATACCCCTCAGGGAACAGGATAAAAAGAAGACCGCCTTTTCTACCCCTGAGGGGTTGTTCCAGTTTTTGGTTATGCCCTTTGGTCTACACGGTGCCCCCGCCACCTTTCAGCGCGCTATGAACCGCGTCTTGAGACCCCACGCACAGTACGCTGGCGCGTATTTGGATGACATCATCATCTTCAGTGACAGCTGGCCCCAACACTTGAAACATCTATTTGACGTTGTCTCCTCCCTAGGGTCCTTTGGGTTCGCCATTAACCCCGCCAAAACAACCTTGGCGGCGAAAACGGTTAAATACCTGGGGTACCTTCTGGGGGACGGAGTAATAAGACCACAAGAAAGCAAAACAGCTGCCATCCGGTCCCTTCCCTTCCCCCACACTAAGAAGGACCTCCGAGCCTTCCTCGGGCTTCTCGGATATTATCGACGCTTCGTGCCAAACTTCTCCCAGAGAGCAGCAGCCCTGACGGATCTGCTAACGAAAGCCAACCGATCCGAGGAGAAGCTACGGAATCCCTCTCCCGAAGCCTGGCAAGCCTTTATGGACTTGAAGGAAGCCTTGACCTCCAGCCCTGTCCTGATACCCCCCGACTACTCCAGGCCTTTTATCCTACAAACGGATGCCTCCGATCATGGGTTAGGGGCGGTATTATCCCAAAAGGATTCCCAAGGTGAAGAAAGGCCTATTCTGTATGTCAGCCGCAAGTTGTTCCCCCGTGAAAAACACTACGCTGTGGTGGAGAAGGAAGCCCTGGCCATCAAGTGGGCGGTGGACCATCTCCGCTATTATCTGGAGGGTAGAGACTTTGTCCTCTACACGGATCACGCCCCTCTGGAGTGGATGGCCCGGAACAAAGGTCAGAATGACAGAGTCCTCAGATGGTTCCTCTCCCTACAGCCCTTCCGCTTTACTACCAAGCATAGGAAGGGATCCGAACAGGGCAATGCGGATTTCCTTTCAAGATACCCTGCGTCTCCCTCCCCTACAGGAAGGACAGCTAGGGAAAGGGGATGTGAGACGGCATCCCGACAACCCCGACCAGTACTCCACCCTTCCCCGAACTCACCTCCTTCGCCACCCCCGGGACTGTATCCCCGGCCTCATTCTACCACCATAAGGACTCGACCTGAGACGCCAGCAAAACGCCAGAGAATCACCCGCTTCTTTTCCCCACAGGGACCAACCAGAACATCGGGTCAGACAGCCTTAAATATCGCGGACTCCGGAAGCCCCGCCCCTATGGCAGCGACAGCACCGGATAAAAAGGAGAACCCGGAAGTGCAAGTTGTCGGAGATTTGTGGCAGGAACCTCGGACTGGTGGATGCGAAGGTGAAGACGGAGGAGACGGAGAGCAGACGGCTGAAGCAGACGTGTGGACCGAAGAGTGGTGGAGTCCACAGGAGGTGGCTGTAGAGCGGCCGTAACTCAACGGGAGAGTTACGGCGGACCACGTGAGTGCCTTTAACCTCACTAATTCAACTCACTAGGAGTTCCCTGTATAGTCCCTGTAAATCTCCCCCTCTCTTTAGAATCACGTCCCCTGCACTGTATTATACTTGTATAGCACTGCACTGTTCGAACCGCCCCCCTCTTCACGTCCCGACCAAGCACCCTTTCTTCCTCCCGCCCCGTGTTCCTTCCTCCCGGTCCCTTCCTTACCTCACTGCCTCGTTTTTCCGGTCCTTCCCCACACACCCGGGTGACGGTGACTGCCACCGAGATCCTACGACTAGGATAGGACTAACGGTCCCTTTTGTTTCTCTTTTTGCTCCCTGCCCTCCGTGGATCCTCCCCATCGCTGGAGCCGCCGTTGGACCCGCCGAAGACCACAAGCAGCAACGCCGGCCCGGAGTGGATCCAGCCCCGGACTTCTTCTTTTGTTTTCCTTGTGTTCTACCCTGTGACTTTGGAAATAAACCCCTACTATAGCACACTACATACGGCCTCCTCGCTTGCTTTTCCGGCCCGCTGTACACCCACCATCACATTGCCTTTTTGCTACGCACATGTGTTCTTATCTTATTCTTTTCACTTGTCACGCCTACTGTATCCATCACCATTGTACAGTTTTACTATATATGTCATGTACTGTTAATAAATCGTTGACATCTTTTGCCATCATTCTATCCCCTCCTGAACCCTTGTATTGATGGATCTGATTTCCATGGCTCGAGCCATTTCTATTAATGCCCGTATGACTCAGATACCACAGACTCTGCCTCTCATTTGATTGAGCTATTCTTTTACCTGTCATTAATTATACGGAAAAATTGCACGGTAATTTTATTTACCACATAATTTGGCGCCCGAACAGGAACCCCTCCCCCACCCCACGCGCCGGCGATGCGTCGCAGGCCTTGCCCCCTACCACAGCTGTGACGGACTCCTATGTGCATCTGCAGGATTTCCTGTATCTCCCTCAGGCCCACGGAGGAGTCGGAGACTGCGGATCAGCATCCAGACGAGGCGGTGAGGAGTGCGGAGGATCCCGACCAGAGCCCAGCCGAGAGAGCAGTGTCCGAGGTGTCCAGAGGCCCACCTGTCCGAAGCGTCGAGGCGCATGCGTAGTGCGTAGCAGTAACCAGACTTCGTAGCAGTCCAGTCGAGTTTCCGAGGCCTTCCGTTCCGTGCTTCCCGGTGAGTACCGTTGCTGGGGACGCATCTAGACGGGTGCATTAATTTGTGTCCGGTCAAGACGGGTTTGGGTACACAGATCCGGTCTGTACTGTTTTAGCAGTGCATCTGTACTGTTTAGCAGTGCATCTAGTAATTCAGTAATTCAGTGATTCAGTATTCTGGTCTTCTAGCTTCATCCCTCGAGGTTTCCAGTATTTTGTCTTAGAATGTACTAGACAGTATCTGTTCGAAATGTTTCAATGTGTTTAATGTCGTGGTATGACTGATTGTTTGCATTTTATTACTGTGTTTATCGTGTTTGCGTTCAGGTAGAGGTAATCATGCCTCTGTTCTCGAAATTACGTCAGTTAGGAACTAGGAAAGGGATACTCGAAGAAGCAGTTCCCGTCCCACCTAGGGACACTCCAGGACATTTTATGTACCATAAACATGGCTTAGATGCCATACTGTACTTAGACTTATGGGTGGACTACACAAAGGATCTGGAAGAGAAACATAGATGGCCCGTTACAGGGACATGGGATGCAGAGTGCATCATGAGAGTAGAAGAAGCGTTGTGGAAAAAGAAAGCCAGACAATCTCAGAAAGATGCCATAGAATTGTGGCGTAAAGAATCGCATAGAAGAACAGAGAAAGAATTCAGAAAAGCAGAAAAAAGTAGAGAAGAATCCGAAAAAGCTAGAGAAAAAGAATTACTAGAAGAAGGAGAACGAGTCAGAATAGAACAACAAGACAGACAGAGAAATGCCCTTATTACAGGACTGTATCCAGTTCTAGCCGAGGGCCTGCCCAAGGCGACCTCGGAAATGTCAAGTAATCTACCGCCACCATTGGTTCTGACTAAACTCCGTCACAAACAGACCGCAGCAGACATATTCCTTTCTTCCTATTTAGATGGCGTAGCTCCAGCATATACTAATGTACCCGTACCACCCGTTAACAATGCACAGCAGTCTGCTCCGACTGCTCAAGCCACGACCCCTCCACGTCACCAACTACCCGTGCATGTTGTCACTTCCCCTACTGCTGTTGCTACTACTACTGGCCCCCCTGCTACTGTTCCCCCTACTATTGGTCCTCATAATCCTTTTTCGACAACTGCAATCCAGAGTCCACCCCCATTACATATACCCGCCATGACTTCAACAGCCACAACACAGTCAGGTTATGCCCACGCTTCCGTTTCAGGAGGTGCCGTAGGAGGCCACCCCCACACCCCGCCACAATTACAACGAACGACAATCAGAGAATTAGCAACGCAGCGTACTCCGAAAGCGAGCACATCTGAAAAGCTTAAACAATATCTTACAGATTGTAGATATGATCCTGTACCTGGCAAGCAAGGGGACATGAGGTTAGCCTCGTTACGTCTACGACGTGTTACAGATTATTTAATGACATTACCAGAAATGCCAGACCATCTAGACAAAATATACTATTTTATTAGAACTGGGGAGGGGCCAGAATGTATTCGTGAGGCCATGGCATATCAGAAAGCTGAGACACAAGGGTTAATATTGCGATTCTTGATTAATTGTTTGATAAGGGAACAAGATCAGCCAGGTATTGTTCAAGAAGAGATGGAGGTATTGACAAAATGGAGTCAGAATATTGCAGATTGTAAACATGATAAACAGAATTGTATAGATGCCATGTCCAGAAAGATCCGTAAAGCTATAGTGGCAATACATATCCGACGGAAGGCTGAAAGGACAGCCGAGTCAGACGAAAAAGATTCCTCAGAGGAGGAAGAATTAGAGAATCCAGTAGAGAGTCAAGATACAATAGCGTACGTAGGTAGGGCGAAACTCCCTAAACAGTATTCTTTTGATAGACCTTTCGACAGACCGATACGTCTAGAAAATAAAAGACGTTTTCTTACTCCCATACCAGAAAAATGTTCTCTTGAACATTTATTCCAAGCCACTGATAAAATCCTGAAAGATAGAATAGGTTACAATGAACTTAGTACAATGCGTGAACAAGAACTAGCACGGTCCGCAGTACAGTGGGCCGATAATGACAGCGTATATAAAGATGATTCAGTAGCGCAAACATTTTTGAGTCTTACTCCAACTGAACAACGTTTAGCTGGTATGTACATGATCCAGCATATCATTATGCTATATGAGAGTCAGCATTCTGATCCAGGTCCCCTATACAATATATTAGATGAATTACTCCTGAATAGATGGAGAGGCCTAGGTACTGATTTGATTAATGTGATTCTTGAACAACGTCATAAATACAGAGCATTTTTGACTCCACATTTTGTTCCTGTCCCACCCCCAGTAAGCCGCAGACAGACAGAATCCCTTACGAGAAGTTCATCCCGTCCAGACAACTCCAGGGGGTGCGCTTCAACGCGTATTCGTATACACGCCCATAAGTAAAATGGAATTATTGGAAATGAAGAAAATAGTGCCTAGTCATGATAAAGATCCAGCAGGGTTTCACCGTGAATTAAAAGACATGTTACTCATGGGAGATTACACATATCCCGATATTATGAAAATGTTAAAAGTATTATTGCCTGCCGGTATTTACGAGAAACTCAAAGAAAAAGAATGGGAGGTGGGAGATCAAAAGATTAATTGGACTGAATTAGAAAACGAAGAAACCGGACGAACCCCAGGTTTAGGTCTTGGGGACAAAACAAAAGCATTACCAGGATTATTAGTACAGGTTTTGCCAAGGTTGTTGACAACTAAAAAGGAAGACTGGGACGCAATCTCAGCCTGTAAACAGAAACAAGACGAAGACACTAGTGATTTTTATTCCAGATTCGAGAAATGTTTTATTATTAATAGTGGCCTGAAAACAAGTAGCGAGTCATACCCACACCTTTTTGTGACCAAATTAGTCGAGAATTCCTTACCCCAGGTTAAGAACCGTGTATTGAAAGTTGAGAGTACATGGCAAGCAAATACGCCTTCCCAAATGTTACAAATGTTACAGTACCACCAGAACAGAATCAGGGAAGAACATGACCACGAACAGAGACGTATGAAAGACACGAAAATGACAGTGCTAGTTGCTCAGTCAGTTCCAGCTGATGGTCAGAAAAGGGGTACGACACAGTCCAATAATCCGACAGCTCCTGTTAAAGGGACATGCAACAATTGTAAACAGCCAGGTCACTATATAAATGAATGTGCAGTTCTAAAACACAATATAGCTACAGGTAAAACGAAAGAAAGACCGCGTCCACCTAGACAGGATCAGGTCCAACAACATATTCCGCAGAATGTGCAGCCTATGCAGACTCCACAACAGACCGTAGCGGTACCACAGCCCCAGCCCATTGCCGCAACGCAACATGTCACACAGCAGATGTACCAGTATGCACAGTCCGATTACCCCGATTATCAGCAGTATACATGAAACAGCCTAGAGAGGGAGGTTGGCTTGCCTCTTATTGAGGTTCCTGTAGATCAAGAGGGTCCTTACGTACATAGCCAAGTGTTAGGAAAAGATAGAACATTTTTGATTGACACAGGGGCAAGCAGAACTACCATTAGTCATGACGAGGTTCCAGGGGCACCCCTCTCAGGCTCACAGAATGTTTCCCTTGGATTTTCAGGAAAGCCTATTGTTAATGAAGTATCGAAACCAGTTCCCCTTGCAGTTGGTCCATTATCCCGTACTACAGATTTGTTACTTACGAAATCATGTCCAGAAAACTTGCTTGGTATTAAAACGCTGAAAGCTCTAGGAGCTGTAATTTGTTGGGGTGAGGCTGTTCCTTCGTGATTTTAAGGGTCATTATGTGTTGAGAGATTTTGATCCCAGGTTACAGAATGTTCCTGCACATTTGTGGGCACAAGGCCCAACTGATGTAGGTTGTATGCACATTACACCATACCGTGTCACACTCAAGCCAGGAGTTGTACTACCCCGAATCCGACAATACAAGTTACCACCTGATGCTGTAGTGGCTTTACTGAAAATCATTGACAAGCTCATTGCACAGGGAGTGGTTGTAGAAACCGACTCAAATGTTTGTAATTCCCCCATCATTCCGATTCTTAAACGCACTGATCCGAATGCACCTCCAGTCTATCGGTTGGTGATCGATCTGCGAGAATTAAACAAATGTATTGTACCACAATACCCGGTGGTCCCAGACATCTCGTCATTATTGACAGCTATTGATTCAGAAGCAACGTTCTTTACTGTAATCGACCTCAAGAACGCCTTCTTTAGTGTCCCCATTGATCCGGAAAGCCAGTACCTTTTCGGATTCTGTTTAAATGGCCGTAGCTTCAAATTTGCACGCGCCGCTCAAGGATTCACAGAAAGCCCTAGCATCTACAGCCAAGCATTGAAACGACAACTTGACAGTATTCACATGCCTTCTAACACTGCCCTACTCCAGTACGTCGATGATCTATTGATCACCGCCCGAAGTGAACCAGAATGTGAGCATGCATCACGGACAGTCCTGTATTTTCTGGTGGACAAGGGACACAAGGTGTCTCCTTCGAAGCTGCAATTCTGTGCCCAGCAAGTGGTATACCTTGGGCACTTGCTGTCCAAGTGGGGTAGGCAGCTGACACCTGATCGTATCCAGTTAATTGCACATCTTCCACAACCCAAGACACAGAAGGAAGTGCGAGCCTTTATTGGACTCACTTCTTATTGCAGACATTGGATTCCCCAATACGCATATCTAGCTAAGCCACTCATACAGTTGACAACACAGGAGGCAGCGTCTTCGACTGTTCTCCCTTGGACTCAGGAACATACACAAGCTTTTGACGAATTAAAGAAAGCCTTATGTCAAGCACCTGTTTTAGCAACACCATGTTACAGCAAACCTTTTACACTTTGTCACAGAACGCGATGGCACCGCGTTATCGGTACTCACTCAGGTTCAAGCAGACAAACACAGACCGTGTGCTTATTTTTCGAGTACATTGGATCCAGTAGCCCAGGCTTTGCCTGCGTGCTTAAAATCAGTTGCAGCAACAGCTCTAGCAATAAGACAAAGTGATTCCATTATATTGGGACATCAATTGACAGTACAGGTTCCACACTCTGCGGAAGTTCTCCTAAACAGAACACAGACTCAGCACTTGACTATAGCACGACTGACAGGTTATGAATTGACATTGTTTCAACCACACATAGAGATCAGACGCTGCAATACACTAAATCCTGCTACACTTTTACCGTCAAGCACAACAGACCCTACTCCACATGACTGTGTGGATGTCATTAACACAATCACGAAGCCCAGACAGGACTTGACAGATGTTGCATTACCCGATCCAGACCTGACACTTTATGTGGATGGTTCATGTATGAGAACAAGTACAGGAGAGTTAGTGGCCGCATATGCAGTAACCACTGAAACTGAAGTCATAGAAACACATCGCATTGACACCCTGTCAGCTCAAGCAGCAGAGCTCATTGCTCTGACCCAAGCTTGTATACGAGCCAAGAACCTTAAAGTAAACATATACACAGATTCACGTTATGTATTTGGAGTCGTACACGACTTCGGTGTCCTCTGGCAAGAGAGAGGTTTCTTGACCTCTCACGGAGCCAAGATCCAGCATGGTCCCTTCATTCAAGCTCTGTTAGAAGCAATACATTTGCCTACAGCCATAGCCATCATGAAGTGCAAAGCACATACTAAAGTCACAGACACTAGGGAGATCAGGGTACAGAAAGGGGAGCCTGCTGGAAGAGCAGGGTCCAGAGAGGGGAGTCTGCTGGGAGAGCAGGGTACAGAGAGGGGAGTCTGCTGGGAGAGCAGGGTCTGCTGGGAGAGGAGAGCGGGGTACAGAGAGGGGAGTCTGCTGGGAGAGGAGAGCGGGGTACAGAGAGGGGAGTCTGCTGGGAGAGGAGAGCGGGGTACAGAGAGGGGAGTCTGCTGGGAGAGCAGGGTACAGAGAGGGGAGTCTGCTGGGAGAGCAGGGTACAGAGAGGGGAGTCTGCTGGGAGAGGAGAGCAGGGGAGTCAGCAGGGAGAGCAGGGTACAGAGAGGGGAGCCTGCTGGGAGAGCAGGGTACAGAGAGGGGAGTCTGCAGGGAGAGCAGGGTACAGAGAGGGGAATCTGCCGGGAGAGCAGGGTACAGACAGGGGAGTCAGCAGGGAGAGCAGGGTACAGAGAGGGGAGTCAGCGGGGAGAGCAGGGTACAGAGAGGGGAGTCTGCTGGGAGAACGGGGTACAGAGGGGAGTCTGCTGGGAGAACGGGGTACAGAGAGGAGAGTCTGCTGGGAGAGGAGAGTCTGCTGGGAGAGGAGAGTCTGCTGGGAGAGGAGAGTCTGCTGGGAGAGGAGAGTCTGCTGGGAGAGGAGAGTCTGCTGGGAGAGGAGAGTCTGCTGGGAGAGGAGAGTCTGCTGGGAGAGGAGAGTCTGCTGGGAGAGGAGAGTCTGCTGGGAGAGGAGAGTCTGCTGGGAGAGGAGAGTCTGCTGGGAGAGAGGAGTCTGCTGAGAGAGAGGAGTCTGCTGAGAGAGAGGAGTCTGCTGAGAGAGAGGAGTCTGCTGAGAGAGAGGAGAGTCTGCTGAGAGAGGAGAGTCTGCTGAGAGAGGAGAGTCTGCTGAGAGAGGGGAGTCTGCTGAGAGAGGGGAGTCTGCTGAGAGAGGGGAGTCTGCTGAGAGAGGGGAGTCTGCTGAGAGAGGGGAGTCTGCTGGGAGAGCGGGGTACAGAGGGGAGTCTGCTGGGAGAGCAGGGTACAGAGAGGGGAGTCTGCTGGGAGAGGAGAGCAGGGGAGTCAGCAGGGAGAGCAGGGTACAGAGAGGGGAGCCTGCTGGGAGAGCAGGGTACAGAGAGGGGAGTCTGCAGGGAGAGCAGGGTACAGAGAGGGGAATCTGCCGGGAGAGCAGGGTACAGACAGGGGAGTCAGCAGGGAGAGCAGGGTACAGAGAGGGGAGTCAGCAGGGAGAAAGGGGTACAGAGAGGGGAGTCTGCTGGGAGAACGGGGTACAGAGAGGAGAGTCTTCTGGGAGAGGGGAGTCTGCTGGGAGACCGGGGTACAGAGAGGAGAGTCTTCTGGGAGAGGAGAGTCTGCTGGGAGAGGAGAGTCTGCTGGGAGAGGAGAGTCTGCTGGGAGAGGAGAGTCTGCTGGGAGAGGAGAGTCTGCTGGGAGAGGAGAGTCTGCTGAGAGAGGAGAGTCTGCTGAGAGAGGAGAGTCTGCTGAGAGAGGAGAGTCTGCTGAGAGAGAGGAGTCTGCTGAGAGAGAGGAGTCTGCTGAGAGAGAGGAGTCTGCTGAGAGAGAGGAGTCTGCTGAGAGAGAGGAGTCTGCTGAGAGAGAGAGGAGTCTGCTGAGAGAGAGAGGAGTCTGCTGAGAGAGAGGAGTCTGCTGAGAGAGAGGAGTCTGCTGAGAGAGAGGAGTCTGCTGAGAGAGAGGAGTCTGCTGAGAGAGAGGAGTCTGCTGAGAGAGAGGAGTCTGCTGAGAGAGAGGAGTCTGCTGAGAGAGAGGAGTCTGCTGAGAGAGAGGAGTCTGCTGAGAGAGAGGAGTCTGCTGAGAGAGAGGAGTCTGCTGAGAGAGAGGAGTCTGCTGAGAGAGGGGAGTCTGCTGAGAGAGGGGAGTCTGCTGAGAGAGGGGAGTCTGCTGAGAGAGGGGAGTCTGCTGAGAGAGGGGAGTCTGCTGAGAGAGGGGAGTCTGCTGAGAGAGGGGAGTCTGCTGAGAGAAGGGAGTCTGCTGAGAGAGGGGAGTCTGCTGAGAGAGGGGAGTCTGCTGAGAGAGGGGAGTCTGCTGAGAGAGGGGAGTCTGCTGAGAGAGGGGAGTCTGCTGAGAGAGGGGAGTCTGCTGAGAGAGGGGAGTCTGCTGAGAGAGGGGAGTCTGCTGAGAGAGGGGAGTCTGCTGAGAGAGGGGAGTCTGCTGAGAGAGGGGAGTCTGCTGAGAGAGGGGAGTCTGCTGAGAGAGGGGAGTCTGCTGAGAGAGGGGAGTCTGCTGAGAGAGGGGAGTCTGCTGAGAGAGGGGAGTCTGCTGAGAGAGGGGAGTCTGCTGAGAGAGGGGAGTCTGCTGAGAGAGGGGAGTCTGCTGAGAGAGCAGGGTACGGATGGCAAGGACCCACTCTGGCCTCTGGTGAGTGACAGGAGAGCCATGGAGGAATAAAGGGTACAGACAGATTCTGCCCTCCCAGGATCGGAATCTGCCCTCTCCCTAGTGATGCTGAGAGCGGAGGTCAGGGAAGCCCTCACTTCCGGGCTGGAATTCAACAGCCACTGACACGGGGCAGAATCTGCTACTGGGGCACAGGGGGTGGTCGGTGGGGCGTCTGAGACCCACTCACAGTAATGCACAAGTTACTACTTGTGTAACGATATATCTGTAAGAGACATTAGTTAGTGATAGATTCCTTACCTTAGAATATCCCCAGGCGTCAGACTGGATCCGGAAAATTTTGCGTAGCAGTACCCTTGCGCGTCGGTAGGCGTCGTCTGCGGCTCCGCGTCCGTCGTCGGCTTAGTGATGACGTCGTCGGATTACTTAGACGCCGCCTCCGCGTGCTGACGTCAGTTCTTAGCCACAGCTTTTCCGCGCCAGAAGCGCAGAGCCATGACAAAAACCGACACTGGTGCCAAGAAACTAGGGCCCTGAAAGGGGATGACCTTAACCCTAGATATCGGTTCGCAGAACGGGGAGGATGGGTGGGTCGGTAAGGAATCTATCACTAACTAATGTCTCTTACAGATATATCGTTACACAAGTAGTAACTTGTGCATCTGAAAGAGACACGTTAGTGATAGATTCCTTACCTTAGAATAGATACCCCAGCAATACCATCCCCGTGGTGGTGGGTCTGCGAACCAATATTCACACCAGAAAGTCCTGGAGAACGGAACGGCCGAAGTAGCCATCCCTCCGGACTTGACTGTCCAGGCAGTAGTGCCTCGCAAACGTGTGCAACGAAGCCCACGTAGCAGCCTGGCAAATGTCCTGCAAGGGCACACCTCGGCCCAAGGCAGTTGTAGTGGCCGTGGCTCGAGTGGAATGAGCCCGCAGCCCAACAGGTGGTTCCTTCTTAGCCAAGGAGTAACACGCCTGGATGCACATGATAATCCATCGAGAAATGGTCCTCTTGTGCACCGCTTTCCCTTTCTTAGCGCCCGCGTACCCAACAAAGAGTTGATCATCCACCCGGAACTGGCGTGTGCGATCCAGATAGAACGAGAGCGCACGTTTTGGGTCCAGACGGTGGAGCCTCTCCTCCTCTCTCGAGGGGTGCGGAGGTGGAAAGAAGGTGGGCAATGTGATGGACTGCCCCATGTGGAAGGCCGTGACCACCTTAGACAAGAAGGAGGGCCTAGTCCTCAAAACAACCTTGTCCGGATGGACTGAAAGGAAAGGAGGCTTACAAGAGAGGGCCTGGAGCTCACTCACTCTCCTGGCAGAGGTGATGGCTACCAGGAAGGCAGTCTTCAAAGAAAGAAGGCGAAGTGGACAGTTATGAAGTGGCTCAAAGGGAGCGCACATCAGAAATGTTAGAACCAGGTTCAAGTCCCACTGAGGCATCACGAAAGGAACAGGAGGAAAGGTATGAGTGATGCCTTTCAGAAATCTGTTTACTATAGGGGACTTGAACAAAGAAGGTTGGTCAGGCAGCCTCAGAAAGGCTGAAAGAGCCGAAAGATAGCCCTTGATAGTGCCCAGAGCAGAGCCCTGCTGGGCAAGAGAAAGAACAAAGAGAAGAATCTCAGAGAGAGGGGCATTGAGAGGATCCACAGCCTTTGCTGTGCACCATGCCACAAATCTGTTCCACCTGCAGGCGTATACCGTCTTAGTGGAGGGACGCCTGGCTGCCAGAATGATGTTGCAAACTTCAGGAGGCAAGTCAAATGGCCTCAACTGTCGCCGCTCAATCTCCATGCATGGAGGTGGAGACTGGACAGGTTCGGGTGGAGGACCGTCCCCTGCTGCTGCGACAGAAGGTCCTCCTGAAGAGGCAGACGAACCGGGGGATCGACTGACATACTGAGTAGCTCGGGATACCAGTACCTTCGTGCCCAGTCCGGAGCCACAAGGATGACTTGTGCTCAGTCGCGCTTGATCTTCTTCAGCACTCTGGGCAGAAGAGGTATAGGCGGAAAGGCGTACAACAGACCGCAGCTCCACTCGCGACGAAAAGCGTCTCCGAGCGAGTGCCGCCTTGGAAATTCCAACGCGCAGAACTGATGACATTGCGCGTTCTCTTCGGTGGCGAATAGATCTAACCAAGGCTCTCCCCAACGCAGAAAGAGGCCTTGCGCCACGTCCGAGTTCAGACGCCATTCGTGATCCATCGAGCACCGACGGCTGAGTTCGTCCGCCCTGGCGTTCAGAGAACCTGCCAGGTGTTGAACCACCAGAGTCACGCCCTGATGTTCCAGCCATTGCCAGAGGCGCAGAGCCTCCTGGCATTGGGTCCACGACCCCACACCGCCCTGTTTGTTGCAGTACCACATGGCGGTGGTGTTGTCCGTGAACACCTGCACTGCACTCCCTCGGACAGACGGGAGGAATGCTTTCAGTGCCAGACGAATCGCCCGCAGCTCCAACAGATTGATATGGAGCCGGGACTCCGCCGGAGACCAGAGTCCTCTGATCTCCGCCTCTCCCAAGTGGCCACCCCAGCCCTGGAGGGACGCGTCCGTCACCACTACGTGCTCCGGTTGGGGAAGGGAGAGGGATCTGCCGTTGACCCAATCGCGGTCCGTGAGCCACCACTGCAGCTGTCTCGCAGTGCCCTCCGAGATCAGGACATGGTCGGAAAGGTTGCCCCGGTGCTGGGCCCACTGAAACTTCAGGTCCCACTGCAGAGCCCGCATCCGCCACCGTGCGTGATGCACCAGAAGGATGCAGGAGGCCATCAGCCCCAGAAGCCGCAGCGTCAGCCTGACCGAAACCCGGGATAACGGCCCGAAGATCGGGATCAGGGCCTGAATATCCCGGACTCGCTGTTCGGGCGGGTAAACCCGAAACTGCGCCGAGTCGAGAACTGCTCCGATGAAAAGGAGCTTCTGAGAGGGGCACAGGTGTGACTTCGGCACATTGATGGAAAATCCCAGCCTGTGCAGGAGATCCGCCGTAGTCCGGAGGTGGTTGACGACTGCCTGGGGCGAGCCCGCCTTCAACAACCAGTCGTCTAGGTAGGGGAAGACTGAAACCCCTAACCTGCGCAGGTGAGCTGCGACCACCGCCATCACCTTCGTGAACACCCGTGGGGCGCTGGTAAGGCCGAAGGGGAGCACGGTAAACTGAAAGTGCTCGAGGCCTACCGTGAACCGCAGGTAACGCCGGTGGGCCGGCAGGACGGGGATGTGGAAATACGCATCCTGCAAGTCCAACGCTACCATCCAGTCTCCTGGGTCTAGGGCAGCCAAGACCTGAGCCAGTGTCAGCATTTTGAACTTCTCCTTCCGGAGGAAGCCGTTGACGTTCCTCAGATCCAAGATAGGGCGTAGGCCCCCTTTGCCCTTCTTGGGTACCAGGAAGTAGTGGGAGTAGCAGCCACGACCTACTTCTGGCCCAGGAACGCGCTCGATGGCCCCCTTGGCCAAGAGGGCCGAAACTTCCTCCTGCAGGAGCCGCAAATGATCCCCCGATACGCGGTGGTGTTGCGGTGGCATGGCTTGAGGGGTCGTCTCGAAGGGGAGGGAGTAGCCCCTTCGGACGATCTGCAGCACCCACCTGTCCGAAGTGACTGTGCGCCAGTGAGAGTGGTGATGGCGAACCCTGCCCCCCACTGGCGTCACATGGGCCGAAAAGCACGGACTAGGAGGGTTTAGAGGCGGATGCTGCGGGGGCAGGTGTGGACTGGCTCAGCTTGCCTCCCCGACCGCCTCCACGGCGGTTTCCACTGCCGCCGCCGCGCTGGACGACAGTTTGCGGCGAGTGGCTGGAGGCATGCGAGGGGACGCCCCTTCCTTGGCCACGAAAGGAGCGAAAGGCACCCACTTGCTGGCGCGGGCCGAGAGGCCCAAGGACTTGGCCATAGCCCTGGAGTCCTTAAGCGCTCAAGCGCATGGTCTGCCTTGTCGCCAAAGAGGCGACGGCCATCGAACGGCATGTCCATGAGGGTATTCTGGACATCAGCCGAGAAGTTGGCGGATCTGAGCCAGGCGTGGCGTCGAATCGCCACCGTCGTAGCCATCGCTCTGCCCAGCGAGTCAGTCGTATCCAGTCCGCACCTGATCGAATACTTCGCTGCGTCCCGGCCCTCCACTAGGGCTTGGCCGGGTTTGGCCCGTACCTCCAACGGACACTCTGGCAGCAATTCCGCCACCGTTTCCCATATAGAATGGGTGTAACGGCCAAAGAGGCATGCGGTGTTGGAAGACCGCAGTCCTAAGCTAAGGGACGAGAATACCTTTTTGCCAAAGGCCTCGTACCTCTTGGATTCCCGGTCAGGGGGAGCCGACGGGAAGGCGGTCTGGGAGTTAGAGGCCTGGATAACCAGACTCTCGGGGGTGGGGTGGGTGGACAGGAAACATGGGTCGCCCGGAGCCGGGCGGTGGCGTCTGGCCACGTTCCTATCTACAGGCGAACCTGTAGCGGGCCTGGACCAAGTGCCCAAAAGAACGTCCGACAAGGCCTCATTAAACGGCAGCATAGGCTCCATGGAGCATGACTGCGGCTTAAGGACCTCAGTGAGGTTAGTCCTCACGGCCGCGACGGGGAGCTCAAGGCCCAACGCCTTAGCAGCCCTCATCAACACCACACTATATGTCGCGCCCTCCTCCGAAGCCACGGAAGGAGGAGAGACGAATCCAGTGTCTGGAGAGGTGTCCAGGCCACTGGCCTCCCCAAGGTCTCCTGTCCAGTCCATGTTAGACTGACATTCCCTTGTCAGAGGGTCCTCAGACCCCACCCAATCCTCCTCTTCCCCCATCTCCTGAGACTCAGGGTCGTAAGTGAATGAGGATGGTTCATAGGGATGGAAATCCCCGACCGGCGTCGAGATCGGCGCCGACAGGCCCCGTCCCGACGCCGGAACCCATACAGAGGAGGCATTGGGGGCGGCGTCGGCCTCGGCCGACGCCGCCCCCACGGACACCACACAGACCGACCCCGGGGGGGTCGTAAGGTCCACCGGGGACGTTCCAGCGCCCGACGAGGGCCGAACGGCACCCTGCGGCGTCGGGCCCGAAGGCACCGACGACGCCGGGACCGCTGAACCCTGCAGCGCCGAGCCCGAGGGCAGCGGCGGCGTCGAGATCGTGGAGCCCTGCGGCGCCGGCGCCGAAGACGCCGGCGGCGTCGAGGCCGAAGCACCCGACGGCGTCGGGGCCGCAGCCCCCGACCCACTAGGGCCCCCAGACGGGTTCGCTGGGCCCGAAGGCGCCGCGGAACCCGTCGGAGAAGAAAGGGACCTCATGGCCATGAGGAAGCGCTCTATCTCCTCCGGCGTCGCGTTCAGCCCAGGGACCGGGGGCTATGGAGCCGAACGCGGCGCCCGCGACTCCCGAGGAGCCGCGTGGGCAGTGTCACCCGAACCCCCGGCCGCATCGCGCGAGCGTCGGGGGGGAGTCGGAAGAGCGATGATGTCTCTTCGGCTTCTTACCTGACGACTTGGACCCGGAGGAGTGGCGCCGACTCCCGGAGCTGTGACGGCTCCGCCCCCACGACCTGTCCCTCGACCTCCCGTGGGACCGGGACCTCACACGGCGCGGAGCCGACTGGCGGATCTCGAGTCGCCTGCGGGACCGCTCCCGCCTGGCCTTTCTCGAGAGGGCCCGACAGTCGGAGCAGGCCTCGTCGTCATGGTCGACGCCCAAACACGTCAGGCACAGGCGATGCGGATCCGTAATCGACATGAGGCGTTCGCACTCGTCGCAGTGCTTGAAGCCGGGCATCCCTAATGGCACCGTCGGAGTCGTGAAGACTTCGAAATAGATCAAAAGATCCAAAAAGTTAGTCAGAAAATGACTAGGGAACTGCTTTTTCCAGATCTGCGCTGGCTGGCGCGGAAAAAAGAAGAACTGACGTCAGCACGCGGAGGCGGCGTCTAAGTACTCCGACGACGTCATCACGGCGCCCACGACGCCGACGACGGACGCGGAGCCGCAGACGACGCCTACCGACGCGCAAGGGTACTGCTACGCAAAATTTTCCGGATCCAGTCTGACGCCTGGGGATATTTTAAGGTAAGGAATCTATCACTAACGTGTCTCTTTCAGATTGACTGGATAAGACTTAACACAGATTATGCAAATAACTGACGAGGGACCTCCCAACACATGCGACATATGCGCCCCTGCACGTGTGACCCCTAGCCAGCCAATGCCCTTCCCTAAAGGGAAAAAAGTGCACCCCTCTGCCGCCTTTCAGTGTGGCTCCTAGTGGGCGTAACCGTAGATCCTGCAAACGCGCACGCTCATGGAGTGCTTCGCGAAAAAGAAACAAGGAGTCCCCCTAGAGCAATGGAAGGATGCAAGGCACCCAATCAGAAGGATGGTAAAGGGGCTCTGCTCCAGGGGAGGGGCACACACCATGAACAAGGAAAGTCATTGGTTACAATGAAGCAGTGGGTGAGTTCTAAGCACACTATTAGTTATTGGTAAGCCCTCAGTCTAACACAAGCAAACGGCGGACAGCTATCGCCGTCTGTACACGAGGCCTAATGAACAGTCACTCAAGTGATAAAGCCGGCACTGTGGCGCTGCGTGCTCGCTCCGGGGACCTCAAGGCACCTGTGCAATGTGTGATTGGAAGGCTCGGATACCCAGTTATTTTCAGTTTTCTAAACCAAGGAAGTGACAGCCTCCAGTTTGTCACACTACAGTGAATTAAAATCCTGAAAATAAAGAGAAACCAAGAGAAGCTAAGCCTTTTAGGCAGGCATATAGGAAATAAGTGAGCTTGGAATAAAGGATTGTGTTACCAGTCGCAAGTGAAATTACTTATGTTCACATACATACACAACTCTTGACCTGTGTATTCGAACAAGAGGTATTAGTCCATACCCATCAACTCTCACTCGATCACAGATCCTGAAGAAGCAGTCATGCCCCACCTCACCGCAAACCATTGTAGATAAGAATACAGTATAAAGTCGTGTAAGCGTCGACACCCAGGTCTACATAACTTTACTGCAATGTCAAATATTTTCAATATTTCTTTATTAAAAAAAATATATATACACCAATCAGTGTTCCAACAAGTGTACCAAACATTTGCTAGCAACAAAAATATGAATTAACTACAAGAAAGAAAATAACATATTGCCAATCCAGGTACTCCCTGGAAAAGCGGCCTTCGACTGGTTTCCGATCAAGGTCTAATGAAATGCTAGAGCGGCTATGATGGCATGAAAACATATCTATGTAGCATGTGAGTAGAGGCAAGCTCAGTGTGTGCAGGTGTGTTTACACAGGGGAGAGGACACATCAGTGAAAACTATTCATGACATATGATTAATACAAAAAGATGTCTGTGCGTAACCTTCAGAACGACGTGTTCACAGGCTGATTCTTTCCTTGATTGGCAACACATATGCACAGGTGTGCACAGATGGCTGTGTGTGTAGCTGCACCGGCTACAGCAGGCAGGAGTAGGTTTAGAGCTGATAGTTGAGTAAACTGTTACAGGCTGCAGGTAACACAACCTTCCAGCTCGGAGTAGAACTTGCCACAAGAAACAGCTGTAGGTCCAATGCTTGGTGGTAATGAAAGCTGAGAGAGTTACTAGCCACAGTCAGTTATGTGAGGTCCACGACAAGTGTGTGATACAGGCAGACGCACGGAGTGGAGGGCGCAGTTCCCACGGAGCAGTCCAGGCCTTAGGTGACACGGCTTGTACATTACTGGCCGTAGGCAGCAGTCGTGGCCTTATAGCTTGGTGATAATGCGGGCGGAGAAGTCAAAGAGGTCTTTGTTAATCTTCCTTAAGGTGCTGACCTCATCCTCGAGCTCAGTCACTCGAACCTTCAGCTGCTCCGAGTCACCGAGGTCACTCTGTGAAGAAAGAGGAGGGATAGCACTGAGCTGAGTCGGGCAGAGAATCTGACGACCAAAGGAAGAGGGGGATGGGGAGGTGAGATCCAAGACCCAAGGAGGGCAGGGCAAGGTGGGATCCCAGATCAGAGGAGGACATGGCAAGGAGGAAGGTGGGATCCAAGACCCGAGGAGGGCAGGGCGAGGTGGGATCCAAGACCCGAGGAGGGCAGGGCGAGGTGGGATCCAAGACCCGAGGAGGGCAGGGCACGGTGGGATCCAAGACCCAAGGAGGGCAGGACGAGGGGCAAGTTGGGATCCAAGGAGGGCAGGGCAAGGTGGATCCAAGACCCGATGAAGGCATGGTAAGGGGGAAGTTGTGATCTAAGATACGAGGAGGGCAGGGCAAGGGGGAAGGTGGAATTCCAAAACAGGAGCAGGGCAAGGTGAGGTGAGATCCGAGACCCAAGGAGGGCAGGGCGAGGGACAAAATGGGATCCGAGACCCAAGGAGGGCAGGGCAAGGTGGGATCCAAAACCCAAAGAGGGCAGGGAGAGGGGCAAGGTGAGGGGCAAGGTGGGGTCCAAGGAGGGCAGGGTTAGGGGCAAGGTGGGATCCAAGACCCAAGGAGGGCAGGGCAAAGGGCAAGTGGGATCCAAGACCCATGCAAGGCAAGGGGGAAGGTTTGATCCAAGACCCGAGGTGGGAACGGCAAGGGAGATCCAAGACCCGATGAGGGCAAGGTAAAGGGGAAGGAGGGATCCAAGGAGGGCAGGGCAAGGTGGAATTCCAAAACCGAGGAGGGCAGGGCAAGGTGGGATCCGAGACCCAAGGAGGGCAAAGCGAGGGAGAAGGGTTAGTCCAAAGACCTGAGAAGAGCCTAGTGAGGGGAAGGAGGCTCCTGGGACCTAAGGATGGGAGGATGCTGAGCAAGTATGATCATGGGACCCCTACCCCCACATTCAAAGGAAGATGCAGGGCAGGTGTGACGCTGGGACCTAATCAATGAGAGGATGATAGGACCCCATGGGTGGGAGGATGCTGGGCAGGTGTGGGGGATGATTGGAAAGCGGAGTGCCACACCCCTCGAATAGTAAGCAGGATGATGAGAGGTAGAAACCCATGGCTCCTGGAGCGATTGGAAGGCACTAGTCTTGCAGACACATTTATTAAATGCCGCTTGGGAACTCTTCATTGCAGCTCACATTCGCTCTTTAACGGTTTGTGCCATCAAGGCTCTGCCCTCCTCCGCCCCTGGCTCCCCATCAAAGCCTCAGTTACACTTGCACCTTTTGCTGTCACAGGACATGGAAGCAGCGCCTCGCCTAGGGTGGAGGTAGGACGGGATGGGGCTGCGGCAGTACTTACCTTATCCAGGGGGTCGCACATCAGGCCATGCAGTCGCTCTGCTTTCTGCAGGTAAGTCTCTGCCGAACCCTGAAAGAGACAAGAGATTAAATCAGGAGACGAAGAGCCAGGCTGTACTAGGACCTGGGGCGAGGCACTCTGCTCCAAAGACACGGAGAGGCTTTGCCTTACCAAAGGTCCTCTGGGTTTCAGACACCAATACCCGCTTTATCTTAACCCACTGTCCTGTTGGCCACTTGTTTCATGCACTAGAGAAGACACATTGTGTGAAGGGGTGAGAAACGAGGACATGCAAAAGCATCTCTAGGTCTGTCATTTGCAGTCAGGAGATCATGTTTGCAAAACCCTGATCCCACATTCAGTCCCATCACTTCATCTGGGAAGCTACCTTTCCTTTGTACACAGCCTGAAGAAGCTCGGCTACAATAGGGCACATATCCTTTATCCCGCCAACATCGCCGCGGTGAGAAGGAGACACTGAGCAGCAGCACTAGTGCACACATCTTTTATCCGCCAGCATCACCACAGTGAGAGGGAGACTGAGCAGTCGCAACAGTGCATATATCCTTTATCCGGCCAGCATCGCCACGGTGAGAGGGAGACTGTAAGCAGCAGCACTAGTGCACACATCTTTTATCCGCCAGCATCACCACGGTGAGAGGGAGACTGAGCAGTCGCAACAGTGCATATATCCTTTATCCGGCCAGCATCGCCACGGTGAGAGGGAGACTGTAAGCAGCCGCACTAGTGCACACATCTTTTATCCGGCCACGATCGCCAGGTTAGAGGGAGACCGAGCAGTCACAACAGTGCATATATCCTTTATCCGGCCAGCATCGCCACTGTGAGAGGGACTAAGTAGTCGCACCAGTGCACACACCTGTTATCCAGCCAGCATCGCCACGGTGAGAGGGAGACTGGGTGAAAAGCAATGGCCTGAGCAGCCGCACTACTGCACAGCCTTTGCCATCGCTATGTGCATCAGAGATAAGATGCCCTGTGCTGAAGCAGTTTGTTTCTTACGCCCAAGGTAACATGCATGATGGAAGTCAGCAGGCTGGGTCCGGCCCATCATCGGACGGGTCACTCATTAATCCTGACTTCTGCGTCCGCCAATGTGACGCACATCAGGAAGTATGCAGGTTGTGCACACCGCATTTTCTGACGCGTCATTGAACTTGGCTGCGGCTTTCGCCCTGTGAGATGCGCATGATAGAAGTGAGCAGGTTGGAACTGCCCCTGGTCCGATAGGTCAATAAAGCCGTCTGCAGCATCAGCCCAATGTGACGTGCGTCATGGAAGTCATCAGAAGGCTGAGCACAGGCAGAGAGGGTCAGGAGTAGCAAGAGTGCTGGGCAGTGTGGGTTTGATTAACTAGGGGAATCTATCACAGTTTCATCAAGCTCAGTAGTAATGACAACAAAGTTGCAGATTGTTGGGGTGACTCCACGTGGAATTTTACACTGCATCATCTTATCAAACTGTATAGAAGTTGATCCTCCTCCTTGCGGCAGACAGCGAAGTAACGCAGGAATATCATGCAGTTTACTTTCGATCAAGGACGATGAAAAGATGAATGTTTCAATAAAAGATGTACACACCTGAAGTGTTTCTTTACATTTTGTCGGCTCTATGCTAAGATATCACGTGCAGCGCTTGAACATGAAAAGCGCCTAGCAAATGGACTATTGAAGCCAGAATAGTTTTTGTACATTAATATAGAGTTGCAAACAATACTTCAATCCAGGATACTAGGAGCATTAAACGGGACACTCAAGCCGGCCAAAGCACAATTCCTCTTATTCACTGAAAGGACATGCCTCTTTTTATATGGCCACCCGCACATTTTTGGACTGATGTTGCTGGTCTTTCGACAGACCTCAGTGACTGTGCCCTTTTCCGTAAACTGATATGTAGAACTGGCTTTTATCCAACTGGCTGAGCTAGCTTACCTGTAAGTCATTAGTAAGTGGTACCCCTAGGGTCCTCCCAAAGATTGCACTGGTTTGGCCACCCTGGGTGTGGCACGAGTAAGACGAGACTCCCAGCTACCATGAGCAGGTTAACAGCTGGCAAAACCTAGACATTTAAAGCAATAGCGAAGCCAGATCTTCCCCAGTATATGTGTACGTCACCCCTTTGGCAGAATCCTAAGGCAGGGTGCAACATATTCCACCAGCAGAACATGTAACTTTACAAGTTTTGACAGAGAAAACGCCGTCGTTTTTATTGTGGAAAAGCTTTGTCTCCCAATTGGCGAGTGCAGACTTACACGCTGACACCTCAGCTGCACTAACTCTGGAACAGTGCGACCAACGTGGGTCATCCAAGGAATCAAACAACTAGTTACATCAGACTTGAGTCTCAAGAGTACACAAATAGAGATGGGTGGAATGTTCGAATTATCTCAGCCACTAGTAATTGCATCGCTTTTTTATGTACTTTAGTGTGTCACCCTGAATAGGACGGGTATGCCTAGAAGTGGGTCCCATGCACACTGTAACTGGAACCAAGCCTGATGAGCCCATAACTAGGGTGAAACCGGACCCAGGATGCTTGTTTCCGGTCCAGGGCGGGCCTGGTCTGGCAGGTTGGGCTGGACTGTTCCCATGAGGCACAGGGTCAAGACCAATTTCCAAATAGCTGGGTCTAAACGGAGGGGACATACGGCAAAATATCCGTGGATTGGGAGCGGCCTTTACTAATTACCAGGGGCTCAGATTCATTCAAGCATCTCATCCATCACTTTTTTGTATACTTTAGTGAGTCTCAGGTCGACATTAATGTAACAAGTTGCAGAGTGCAACTTCAGCAAAGGTGCCACTTTATTGCAGTCAGTCCTTTGTAGCCGTATTGGTTGCACGCGGGCCCTGTAGCAGGGACAGCTTTGTGCTCTCCTGGAAGGACGGGCTAATGAAAGGATACAATAGGGTCCTGCTCTGGAAGGAGGTGTCACCTCCCTTCTACAGGAAGTTACACAGGGTTTGGCCCATAAGACGAGATTCAAAGAAGCTGCCGCCTTTGTAGGGCAAAGGAGTAACACTTGAGAGAAGGGCTGCTCCAATGTGCCAGGGTGGCAAGTGGGACGGGGGAAGGGGAAAACAATTGTCAAACCAGTTTTCCAGGGTTGTGTAGCTGCACCTCTGGGTTGGGCGAGGTAGCACCACACACGCTGTGTGAGGGGTTCTTCCATATTGGCAGTGGGCATAAAAGTGCATCCTGGGATGCCATACTTTGCAGGAAGTGGTCATCAGGTGAGAGGGAACCTGGTAGCCCACTGGCTACAGACCACATCCTGCCCTACTAGCCATTTTCTGAGCATAAGTAGGGTAACCCTGGCACCCCAAACTCAGATCTCGACTGGATTGAAAGGAGGACCAAAGAAAGACTGCCCTGCTGCACTGTGGGGCCAGCAAATAGAAGCTGTACTTTTGAAGGCTACACCTACTGCACTTGGCTACCAAAGGAGTGGGACTGTCTCCTGTGTCTTGCTTGAAGACACAGGAGACAAGAGTCCCTCCAGAGCCCCCCCTCCCCACAATGAAGACCCAGGAAGGATTGGCCTGTGACGAAGATAATGGGCAACTAGTAGTCCAGTGACAGACTGGGCTTCGGTCAGCATGGGACATCGACCCTGTGACCAGGACTCCCTTTGTGGATCGAGGAATAGTCGCAGCAAGACCCCACCTTCTACCGCAACGCATCCTTTGAGCATCTTCAGCATCAGGAACACTTCCATAGGAAAGCCCTGCAAAGGATAAAAGTGCCAGGAACTGACTGAAGACTGAGTCATCTGCTGAGGTAACTGTTTCTGAGGACCCCGCTGGTCCCCCCTGACTGGGGAAAAGTTTCTAAGTGCCAAATTCATCGAATTTAGTAATTCATGTTCACGGTTGAGTAAAATAACCTGATTTACTATATCTTGTAAAAAATAGTCTCAGGAACTCTTCGGCGGATCTTTTAAGTTGTGGGGTCTAAAAACACAAAAATATAATGTATTTTTTTAATTGGATTTAGATTTCTTTTTCAATTACTTTGTTGTTGTTATTTAAATGCTTTACACTTGTTCCTTTGTGTAAGCCGTGCTGCTCAGAGCCACAGCTACCCAGGTTCAGCTGAAGGTTTCACAAACGAAACCCAAGGGCCTAAAAGGGTTGGTGAGTGTATTACACAGTGAGGCTGCACAACCTCACCATATAATACACTCCATTGCCTCACATTCGCCAATACCAAGAAGCAGCAATCGGTTCAAACCTGGCGCAAACGCTGAATCTAGACGGATTCGGACCTAACTTAGCCCCAATGACAAGTCCCTGGACACCGACCTCACTGGAATGGAACCAATCACAGAGAAAGGAGGGACAGCTGGGTACCAGCTCTCTCTACCGAAGAAAGTAAAAAACCATGTCTTATCAAAGGCCTAAAGAAACATGATCACATCACCCCATCCTGACAGAACTCTACTGGCTGCTCTTGCCAGCTCACACCACCTTCAAACCCAGCAGCGTCACCTGGAAAGCCATGAGGTCCAGCACCCGCTCTATAAGTTTAAAAAGCTGACCATCCGGGAGGAGGGGGGGGCGCGCATAGGTCTCAACAGCTGCAACCAAAACACAATCAGAGGGAAGTGTAAAAAAAAGAAAAACAAGGCAGCAGGCTATTTCCATCTCTGCACCCAGGATGTGGAACAAGAGCCATATCCATCAGGGCCGCACCAACACTGCTCCGACTCAGGAAATAGTGTAAGACGCTGCTGCTTCAAGACCACCACATCACTCTTCATTAACTGCACCCTCTCAGAAACCAGACACTCTGCAATGATCTGCTGACTGGAGCTTCGCTTTTCACCGCTCAACTTCATTCCAGCTTTCTTTGAGCTAGCCATAAAGATATAGGCAGACTCCCCAATGCATAGACTGTGCACAGCCCCTCTGTCCAGGGCAGGCGCCCTGTGCGCAGCGACTGCCCAGAGCAGGCATTCCGTGCTCAGTGTCTGCCAAGAGCAGGCACCGCAGTATGCTCTTAAGATACGCGGAGGTCCATCCAACAGTGCTTTATGGGTGAGAGCAACTCTTCAACACGCTCCGCTTCCTGACTGGAAGCCAGTATAAGGCTCTCCGTGTGGGCGACGATGGGAGCCAGCTGAAAGATGACAAAACAGGTGCGCAACGCCTGTCGCTGCGCACTGACAAGAGAGGACAATCCAACAACCCCTTGCAAGCTTGGAGATCGATACCAAGTGGGGTAAGTGTCCAACAATGGGATTGTTCTTCAGTTATTATATCATCTGCCTGCCATACCAAAGACGCACATATAACCATTAACTTAGAATAATAAAAGGAAAAATTTAAAAAATAGAACAAAAACACAGGGATACAAAGAAACGAACAATTCATTCATTTGAAAGATTTTTTTCATCACCAAAATAAACCCTACAAAGAGTGGATTCATAATTCATTTGTCAAACAGTTCTCACAATCTAAATTCACAAGGATTCGTCTAAATGTACGATTTTTGCAGGTTTTGTATCCCATTGAGATATATTCACAAAAGTCAGCACGCAGCCTACGCCAAGAGCAGGCACCGCACGCGCAGCCTACGCCAAGAGCAGGCATCATGTGCCCAGCCTCCACACAGAGCAGGCACACTACACTGCCTTCATCCTGCACAGCCTGCCTGAGAGCACAGGACACCAGAGCGCAACCACCAGGGTCATTAATAATATGCTAATTACAGCTTTCAAAGACCTGCACAATCTAAGCTTTAGAAAATTCTCCTCTAATCAAAGAAAAATATAATTAACCTTCAACAAAGGATGAGAGTAGAGAGAGAATCTACCCCCCCAACTATAAATGGAAAAAAATCTTGCAAGGAACCTCTGGCCGCAGGACAACCTGTCTCCCACTCCCCAATTAACAGATCGCCACCCCCACCTCCCAATGATTTAACAGAGCACAGATGGGAAGGACGCGTGCGTACACAGAAGAAGGAACTTATAACAGCAAAGGTGAACCACTCAAGAGGCTCCCACTTGCCACAACTTCCCACACGATATTCCCCCACAGATAACTCCCTCCGCCCCCTTCCAATAAAAAAACCTACTCTAGAGCTCCTTCCACCCAACGGAATATGCAGAGCAAAGGAGGGAAGGATCCCTACAGCCCACGTACATACATGTGCACACACACAAATCCCACCAATCACCCACTGTGAGATGGGCCTATCGACATGCTGAGCCCCCACTTTTTGCTTGGTTTTGATTGTAGCGCACAGCGGCTCTGCCAAACAGGTCCCCTGTGCAGTGCTTCTTACCTAAAAGAAATCCCCAATTGGTACTTCTAACCCCCCTGCAAGTCCAAAGTAAGTGGTACCCTGGGTACGTAGGGCCTGGGAGCAGAGGAGGGTCCCCTAGGACCCCCCACTCTGGGACCATGGCACTGCCCTTGCAGCTTGCATGCCCCCGTGAGGGAGAAACCGACAAAGCCAACATAAGAACCTGCCTGGGTGCCATGCCAACCAGCACTGCCTGAAAGCATAGGCAAGTCACTCCTCTAGCAGGCCTCACAGCCCTAAGGCAGGGTGCACTATATCATATCCCAGACGGGGACATATCTGCAGGAGTAGCTATACCCCTACAATATTTAAGCCCATTATTAAATACTTTAAGTGCCAGGCAAGCTAGAAGGAGTACAAGGGCAGGATAACTCGACAACTCAAGTTCCACAGCACCATGACAACTCTGTGTAATCAATCCACACTGATGCCAGTGTGAGATTTAGTAAAACATGTTCTCAAAGGGCACCTCAGGAGGTGCTCCCTGAAAACCTACCGACCCTGGTATGGCCACTGACTGGCTTTTGGCAGCCAGCCACACACAGACATGTTTCTGGACCCCTGGGTAGAGAGCCCCTGCTCTCTGGGACCAGAACCAATGCACATCCTGGGCAGAGGTGTCAATCTCCGCCCGCAGGATGGACCCAGTGCTCAAAGGGGAAGCTTCAAAGGCCTGCTGCCTTTGTAATGCAGCCCCCAGACTCTGCTGCTAGCAGCAGATGGTAGCCCCCACTTTATATACAACTTTTACAGGCTAGGTGGTGTGCATACCTTGCAAACTCCACTCTCAGGTGGAGGAGGCAAAGTTAAGCACACTTTTCAGTCCTTTCCATCTTGAAGATGAGCGGACTCCTCCAGTCAGGGCTAGATCTATGCCCCCTCCCACAAGAGGGTGGCTTAATAGAGGGTGTAGTCACCACAGGTGAGGTGCCCATTGGCCCTACCTGTTACTCCCTTAAAACGCACCCTAAATCTAGTATTTAGGAGGCTTCCTTAGACCGTGAAGTTATTTACCTGCAACCTAAGAAGGATGATGAAGACGCCATGCATTGAAGCCAGAAGACGGCAGCTGACTTGGCCCCAAGCCCTACAGACTGGTCTCCAGCTTCTAAGACCCTGCAAGAAGACACCCGTCTTGCTGCCAGTGACTTCCAGAAACGAGGAAGACTGCCTGAACTTTGAAAAAGACCAGAAGACAGTGGTTCTGTCCCCAAGAAACCAACACAAAGAACTCTGGTGCCCTACGGCCTGTGCCCGGTGGCCCACCGACACAAAACAGTTTCCTCAGCGATCGTGACCTCAAGTCCAGCATTGGCTGACCCCTCTTGGACTCTGCGAAGCCTGCAGCTTGAATCCAGAGGCTCCCCCTGACCGTGACTGGCTCCGGTAAGAACACTCTGACATGAAAAGACACCCTTGCACCGGAAGCCCCTGCGCCTCGGTGGGCTAAATCGAGGGTGCCCCTACGACCTTCTACATCTCTACTCACCTTGTTGGGGTCCTTCCTGCAACGTACGGTCAAACGCCTGCAGCCTGTTTGTTGAAAGCAGAATCACCATTGAAAAGAACTGGGAGTCTGACTCTGAATTTGCACCCTGCACCCGGCCGCCCCATGCCGCTGGTGGTGTATGTTTGGTGCTGCTATGTGGCCCTACCTCTGTGCTTGACCGAACCCCCAAAGCTTGGCCCCAGCAACCGATTTACTTACCTGCAAGTAGTGGAGCTTTGAGCACCCCCAGTCGCCAATGAAACGCATTGGTCAGAATTCAGATTTTGACCTCTGCCCCCGGCCGGCCCTGTGCCGCCAGTGGTGCAGTTTTGGTACGCACCCGACCCTAGCCCCTTGCTGACTTCTGGTCCCGCAGACTGGAAACGCATGTTGTGAAAGTACCTGTTTAACCACATTATTGTTTCCCTCCATAGGCAAACATACTGTTCAGAAACGGCACCGTGTCGACTTTTGAAAGTGAAAAGTATTTTTAGTAAAAAACGTACTTACCTTATTGAGAAGATTTGGTCATAAAACAAAGTACAAAGCATATTTTTCAAAAACTCAAGGAGTAGGTGAAGGAAGAATAACTTAAGCCCACCTGCGCACACAAGTCCAACCAGTCACCCACCAAGAACCTTAAGGAGGTAGCACAGGGGTGAAGAACCCTGCTGCTTCCTCCACAAAAGGGCCAGAAAAAGACCCTATTGCAAATGACAGTGGGTCTGTTGGTTTTCCAACAAGGAACCTGCAGAACACAGGAGACATACAACAACCCTAAAAAGCAGAACGATCCGCCACTACCCTCTCACCATCAGTCCGCTATAGCCTCCAACTGGGGCAAAGCTGCCAGTATCACTGTGAAAGGGATTTTAAAACATTTTACATCTTGTCAACCAGATAGCCCTGTCTGTTGGTGAAAAGACAGACTGTCAGCTTACAGCGCGCTTTAAAAAACGAGCTTGCATCATTTTGTAGGCGCAGCCTTGCGTGGTGAGAGCACCTCAAATTAAAAAGACAAAAGCGTGCTTCATTTTGTTGACACGCAATTGCATGGTGAGCACGCCTCAGAAAATGACGCTATTTTAATTTACAAAGTGTGTACCTGCCTGGTGAGCTACAAAATGAGGCAGCCATTCATAGTGTCTTGTTTGTTTTTCATTGACAGATGGCACAGCACTGGGGATGTACTACAGCATGGATAAGAACCACTGGTAAAGCCTAGACCTACTGGGTTTGCCAATGCTCGTTTTGGGAGGTTATCAGCTTGGAGTATGCCAGTAACATGAGTGTCTTCATGATGCACCAGTTTCCATGATTAGGCGGCACCAGTACCAAATACCGGGCTGTGCATCAGTACCGCAGACCAGGCAGCGCCAGTACCCAAGAATGGACAGCACCAGTACCCACGACTGGGCAGCTTTACTACCCAAGACCAGAACCCCACCGGCTGAATGACATGGAGTTGAGGCAGTTTCAGGACTATAAAGAACAAAAGTCCACCATCAGCCACACACCATGTCCCTCCCTCAGACCGTGTCCATTTATTTCAATGCGCCAGTATGCTGGCATGTACCTGCTTGTGAAGGCCAAGTCGTAAGGTCACTCCGCCATTCCCTTGCTCATCATTGCTCTCTGCTCCCTGCAGATGTTTGCTGAACCGAGGAAGGGGGATACTCGGCCGACTGTCTGTGCTGAACATGCTGGCTGGAGCAGGAATGATGACCGCATTCGTCACAGGGCCTGAGGCAAAAGCAAACATAGCCAGTCAAATGAACAGTAGGGAAGAGACAGACAAAGTGAGGCTGGAGAACCGTGCAGGGCAAACAGTGAAGACAGGCGAGCTGAATATGATTGTGCAGGGCAAACAGCAAAGGCAAACTGGGGCTGGAGAGGACCATGGAGGGCAAACAGTGAAGACAGACAAAGGACCGAAATGACACTGCAAGGCAAACAGCACAGAAAGTCTGGAGATGACCATGAAGGGCAAACAGATTAGGACTGGAAATGACAGCACAGAACACACAGTGAAGACAGACTAGGGATTAAGATACCCCTGCCTCGGAAACAAAGAAGTAGGCCTGGGCTGTGAACTCCGTTCACTGAGTTTCTGCACTCTGCGGAGTGAAGAAAACTCCACTCCGCGTACTGCAGCAGAGTTTTTCCCCCGCTGCTTGGGTAGAATTCCTACTCGAACAGCAGGAGGATCAGCACGGACTATGGCTGGAGATTACAGTGTAGGGCAAACCGGGATAACAGACTGACTGGAAAGGACTGGTCAGGGCAAACAGTGAAAACAGACTAGGGATGTAGATGGCAGAGTAAGTTAGGAAAAGCATAGTGAAGATTTCAGAAGATCAGACACTGAAGACAGACTGGGGACCAACACTAGTCACCTGCTTAAACATGGAAGGCCAGGCAGCCACAGAGAGCAGACTTGAGAGAGAAGTCAGGCTAGGGCTGCAGTTGATAGATCAAGACAGACATCAAATACTTTAGTTTCAGCAGGCTAAACAGTAGATACCAGACATGGCTCCCAGGCACAGAGCAAGGCAGACACAAGGGGCTCCCAGGCACAGAGTGGGACAGACGTGAAAGGCATGTAACAGCAACTGCAACTATCTACTAGCTGCCCGGCAGCACCTCACCACTGGACAGCTCTACCTTCTTGACTCTTCACCGCCTTCAACTAAAGCTTTCCTAACTCTTCCTTTCCTGGTAGCTCTTCTCCATTGATTGACTCACCTATGGGCGCAGACTAAGCTGTGCCCTGTCTGAACTATTTCGTGGTTTCCAGTTAACAGTGCTGTACGCACCCTTCTGCTGGCTCTGGCTGTCCAGGGCAGGGCTGAGGCATGAGCGCTTCACTTCCAGAGTCTTTGCTTTGAAAGCACATGGTATTTATCTAGGGAGCTGACTGGAAAGCCCTAGACTTTTTGAGTCTCCGCCCCATTCAATCACTAGGTCCGTTTCTACATGAGGGTAGTTTGTAAAGGAAATGAAGGCGAGCCGCCGAATGGTGATGAGAGTACAGAAGAATCGAGGCAGAACACAGATTTGTGAAAGAGACAGGAGACCTTGAGTCCACCCAAAGGGGCCGACAGCATCATGCTCAGTGTGGGGGGCGGTAATGAGCTAAGGGGTCATTGTGCTTGGTGATAATGGGCTGTGTAGGCATTATGCTCAGTGCAGGAGGCGGTAAGGGGCTGCGTATTCATTGTGTAGGCATTATGCTCAGTGTGGGAGGAAGTAATGGGCTTGGTGCTCAAGGTGCTTGGCGTGGGAGGTGGTACTAGGGTGTGTAGCGCTTGCTGTGTTAGGTGCTGCTGGGCTGTGGATGCATTATGCTCGGTTTGGGAAGCGATACAGGGCCGTGTAGTCACAGTTCGTGGTGTGGTAGGCACTATGAGGCTGTGTAGCCTTTGTGCTCGGTGTAGGAAGTGGTACAGGGCCATGGAGCTGATGTGCGTGGCGGGGTAGGGAGTAATGGGATTGTGCTGTAGAAGGCGAGCATGTGTGGCTTTCTTCCCAGCCCCTCTGCAGCAGCGGACCATTCATCAGAAGCTGTGACTCAGGAGCGACAGCCATGCACTTAGGGGCTGCAGTTAATTAGAGCATTAATTACATTGCTGTGGATGGCATGTGGCTGGGGTCTGACAGGCACAGCCCTGGAGCTCCTTACCCCACTCTCAGCCACAGTGTTAACAGAGTCTTGGGAGGGGACATATAGTAAGCCTCTCCACGTGTCTCCGATGCGCACCTATGTCCCCAGACACGCTGGCTAGGTTTAGAAGCGAGCTGTCGGACTATCCCTGCACATGAGTCACAAGACCTCTTCACCATGTCAAGACAGCCAATAGCCTCAACATCCCCTGGGGAGATGCAAGGCCCTTTACCTCCTTAAGGGAGCCATATGCCTACACAACAGAGCCGGGAGCCTCTCTGCCCCCCCAAAGGAGCTGGGAACCCCTCTGCACCCCCCCTCCCCCCAAGGAGCCCCGCTGTGCCCCTCCCAAAGGAGCTGCGAGCCCCTATAGCCCCCCCAAAGGAGCCGGGAGCCCCCCCCTTAAAAGGATCCAGGAGCCCCTCCGCCCCAGGGAGCCCCTCCACCCTCTCCCAGGGAGCCCCTCTTCGTTGTAGCTGTGAGGTCCTCCACCTCTGCAAGGGAACTGCAAGCCCCTCCACTTGCCCAAGAGCCCCTCCACTCCCACAAGGGAGCTGTGGGCCGCGCACCACTATGTGCACTCCAAAGGCAGGGGAGCAGTTCTCTCGGTTAGCGCAGCGAGACAGCTCTCTGCAGCTCCAGCCTGCACAGGAGACCCGCAGAGGAGGCTCCCAGGACTCCGTCCGCAGCCACCTGAGAAGGGCCCTTCACCCTGCTGGTGTCAGAGCTGGTTCATCACAGAAGGCAATGGGGACTACTACTCCAGGTCGTATACCCACGTCACATGACCAGGCCAATAAGGTGGTCTGCGTTTACTCTGAAGTGCGTAGAACCCCCTCCTGCCTGCAATGCCATCTACGACACACATCTACATACATCAGTAGTACTGTGCCCTGTGTAGGCACGAAGGAGGAACAAAGTCTTAAGGCTGCGTGACATTGGGTCCCACTGCAGAGGGTGAACTGGGAACTCTACATATTAAGGCTCTCCTGCAGCGGAGAGGGCACCCCACAGCTAGGGAGCGCTATCCCAGGCCTCCGAGAACGGTCTGTGCATCTACACGGTGGACCAGTAGGTGCACCGCCCAGACACTGCCTCAGGGGGGTCACCCTAGGGGGACAGGCTTCAGCTACACACAGCACGTGGACTCTTCTACAGTTGTTGCTCTCCAATGGCTCCGTCTTCTCGCTCATGACTAACAAAGGACTTCCGAACCGCCACAGCCCAGTTTCTTTCAGAGACTGAAGCACAAAAATGATGCAAGCACTTAAGGCAGCACACCCTACCTCCAAAAGAGCTGGAGGCGTAATGTATGCTCCTCCTACTGCAGTGGAGTGGGGGGTGCACTGGCCTCCAGTCCAAGTAAGGAATCAATTAAATGTCAATATCTTCTGAGACTGACAATGGTGAAAACCAAACAGAAAGAGGCTGAACGAGCCTGCACCTCAAGAGACCGAAGGAGGGGAATGAAAGTCTGTCCTCCAGCGACGGAAGGGGCAGTGCCAGAAAGAAAGTTAACATTCAGCCAAGACGTGAAGATGGAGACCCTCCGGGAACTGTATGGATCAAAGCTCCCAGAGCGACAGAACATTAACCTACTTACTCATTCAGCCCCAGCTCCGCTGAAGAAGCACAACATCAGAGGCGGCCCTCCGGGGGCGTGCTCTACAGAACTCTGCAAGTCAGGCTCCAGTTATTAGTCAAGATGCTCCTGAAGCCAAACTGACCGTCTATAGGGGACCACCACTGGACAGCGGTGCTCCACCCTACAAAAGGCAAAGACACCACTAACCTGCCCTGACTACGGCAGTGTGGGTTAGTGGACAGATGCCAGACAGGTACAAGGGTTACTCGAAGTTAAGCACTACCCCGGGTGCTTCAGCGCCAAGCGAGGTTGTATCTCTATACTGGGCTTAACAGAGCACCCTGTTCTTTGCAGACACACAGCTCCTTGCACCCCCAGAAACCCTAGCAAGCTCCTGTGCTCTGGCAAGGCGCTACACAAACACATCTGAAACCCCCCCCGTACTCCCCATTCACCTTTGTGCGCCACAGTCCGGAGACACTGCTTGCTCTGGACGTCCCACAGCCGGACTGTCTCATCATGAGACCCGGACAGCAGCAGGTGGCCATCCATGGACACAGACAGGCACGTCACCTGGTTCCTAGGAAGAGGGAATGGCCACAGGTAGTGAGCACAACACATGGAGCAGGAGGGTGGATTTACAGTGCAGACAGAAAACGCAGCAGAACAGATGCAAACAAAGAGAAAAACCCGGACTGGTCAGAGCTCCAGGGAAAGGGAGATCTTGGAAGCTCTTCCCCAACACCATTCACCCAATTCATGCCCAACAAAAGTAGCACCACAGACACCTCGAAAAGCACTATACACACGCTAGAAAACAAAAGAAGAAAACCATTGACCGCTGCAGTAAAATACCAAAGCAGACAAGCTGCCGGTCACTCTTCTGGGCAGCACTCACTCTCATGGCAGTTCCAGCCTCAGAGCCTTTCCCTCAGACTGATGGGATGTCTGGGGCAGCAGATCAAACAGAGGGAACTTACCTGTAATCCCAGTTTAACTTCCTGGGGTCGTCAATGAAGCCTGCCTTGTTGCAGCACACCTACCTGCGTGCGCAGCCCCGGAAACTGAAGTCTCTTTCAATGACGACAATATGGCATTTGTAAGCCTAGATCCACACTAGACCGCCGGTCTGAGGCTAAACTTCACAGGAATGTTTTATGGACTTACCGGATCCCTGAACGAAGTACATTTTAACACCTCTCATCAACATTAGCCAGGGATGAGGGTGGGTTATTAAGGAATCCGGCAAATATACCAATGACTAGGATTCCAAGTAACTTTTTCTTCCTCGTAGGATCTTTGCTGATAAGAAATGTCAGAAGAGATTAGCAAGCATCCCAGCAAATGCTGCCATCTGAACAGGGATGGCAAAAGACAACGTGAAAACTGGATGTAGAATTAAAATTAACCAGACACGGTTTTCAAAGGCGCTTTCCAACACACTGTCTTCTTTCTCACCAGTATCTAGGAAACAGTACGTTATGAAGGTCTGCGGTCGCATTGCATATTTCAACAGTGGGCACTGAGATGAAGGGTATCTCAAAACGACTCCACTTTGGCCTTCTCAAAATAAAAGATCACATTTTAAATTAGTAGTAGATTGTATCTATATAGGGTGCACCTCCATAGGTGACACGTTATGCTGTGGCTGTCACTAAGCAACGTCTTTCTAACCACTGAGTCAACCAGATGTTGCTCGTGGTTTGATATGACAGATCCAGACACCATTATTCCGATTTTAACTGTACCAATGAATTTTATCACGGTCTTGAAACAAATTCATTGGCTGATCTGCTAGAGTGAAACATGTGTCAGCTGTGCTTGAGCATAATAATTATGTACCCCACAACTATAAAATACGAAATGTATTCTCAAAACAAAGTTGGGCCATAGGAGGGTACATTCGAGTAAGAATTGGATAGAAAGCCTCTCCCAATGGGAATCCTTATTAACGCCACTGCCAGTTACAATAGAGCAGTGACACCCTCTCCTCGGTCGGACACACTTCTACTAATGGGACAAAGGTCCCCGACACTGCACGTGGGTGTGAATGGTGGTTTCCAGGACAGGTACTGCAATAAATGTATGCACTGGTTCAAACTGAAGGGCCACGAGTTGGCAACACTTAAATTAAGTTCCCAGACATGGGAACGCTCCTAAATAGGAGACATGGCTTCAAAACACATCGTTTGAAGTGGAATGGTAAAAAAAAAAAATGTCTCTGTAGCGCTCTTCTGGCCTTCCTTAATAGTTGTGAGGTGTAACTTTAATGGAGCACCGAATACAGAACCTTTTCCACTTGAAAGCGTAATTGCCACAACAGGGCGTGTGGCTTCTCTTAAGAGGTATAGTTTACTATATACTATATGTACTGAAAGACCGAAGGTGCAAGATGTGGATGGACTACTTGGCCCGCAAGTCTGGAGAACGGCTTTGGTCTGCACTAACCGGTTGTGTAAATTTAGGCCCAGTCAGTAGTGGCACTGCGAGAGGAAAAAGTCTGGACCGGGCCTCAAAATAATGACTAATGACTGTGATAAACTGCAACAAACATCATTCTTTTTTGCAGACTCGTGTGGCTGTGCAGAGCACACTGTATACAATACTGCAGCGAGTGCCTGCTCGTGTTGAGATGGCCTTCTTGTTAAGTGCCTGTTCCCTGCTTTTCATTTCTGGCCTAAAGTCCCCTGCCTCATCCTGGTGCTCCTCGGAGGTGGACAGTGATGACACGATTCGGAGTGGTCCTTCCCCTGCCTCGCCCTGGTGCTCCTCCTAGCCCTGCCGGGGGCCCCTTGGAGGTGCCCTGGGTGCTGTCCATGGCGGTCACTGCCGCCGGCTTCACCAGCGCCGGGGACATTCAACCTCGGCGGCGGCCATGTGCTCAGTCTACCGGGTAAACAACACTTTGGTTATATCCTTTCAAGATGGACGCCACCTTCATGAAGCGTCGTGCGCTGCGTCAACGCGCGTGAGGACGCAGGGGACCCCGTCACACACCGCGGCAGCCATCTTGAAGGTAAAGAAAGCAAAACATCCAGTTATTTCTGGCCCGACTGAAGGCGCCATTCACTCCCCATTCACAAACACCATCACCGGCTTTCAGACGTCAAAGTTACTCCTACATTCCACCGTCTCCACGGGACACTGCAACTCTTCCAAGAGGGGCACGTGAGAGGAGCCCCAAGCACACTCCTAGCCCCTCCTCCATGGGGAGACCCCAAGCACACTCCTACACGCTCCTCCATGGGGAGCTCCCAAGCACACTCCTACACGCTCCTCCATGGGGAGCCCAAAGAACACTCCTAGCCCCCAGGCATGAGCCCCCAAGAACACTCCTAGCCCCTCCTCCATGGGGAGACCCCAAGCACACTCCTACACGCTCCTCCATGGGGAGCTCCCAAGCACACTCCTAGCCCCTCCTCCATGGGGAGACCCCAAGCACACTCCTAGCCCCTCCTCCATGGGGAGCCCCCAAGAACACTCCTACACGCTCCTCCATGGGGAGCTCCCAAGCACACTCCTAGCCCCTCCTCCATGGGGAGACCCCAAGCACACACCTACCCCTCCTCCATGGGGAGCTCCCAAGCACACTCCTAGCCCCTCCTCCATGGGGAGCCCCAAGAACACTCCTAGGCCCCCATGCATGAGCCCCCAAGCACACTCCTAGCCCCTCCTCCATGGGGAGCCCCCCATGCATGAGCCCCCAAGCACACTCCTAACCCCTCCCATGCACCAGCCCCCAAGCATACTCCTAGCCCCACTCTCCCACACAGGAGCCCCCCAAGCACACGCCTAGCCCCCACATGCCGAAGCCCCAAGCACATTTCTACCCCCCCCCCTCTCCATGCAGGAGCCCCCAAAAGCACTCTCCTAGCCCCACTCTCCCACGCAGGAGCCCACCTGTGGCCGTTGAACACCTTGCTGCTCTCCTTCTCGCTCTGGAAGGGTCGCTCTCGCTGCACCGACTGCAGGATGAAGAGGACATGAAGGTTAGCGCTGAGAAGACACAGAGAGCTCATATAGGAGCCACAGTCGCCAGGGAAGCACCTGAAAGCACCCCAGATTCGCAGAGGACCCTCGCAACAAGGGAGAAAATGTTATGTTGTTATGTTATGTTATGTTATGCGTTTTTATTAGGCGCACAGATGCTCCAGCCAAGGAGCGTCCTGGCGCCCGACAAGGCAGCTGCACAACACAACGAAACAATAAATCAGACAAATTTAAAAACTAAGGGAATAAAAAGGTTTTCACCAGAAAATGGGCAAGAAGACCGCGTAAAGGGTACGCCGCTAGGGGGATGGATGATGCCAAGAGGGGTTTTGTGTGACAGACGGAGGGCCCCTGCAGGCAGACCCTGGGGGATGTAGGTTGTAGTTGAGACACAACCCTTATGCTCAAGCAGAGGAAGCCAATAGGGCCCCTTTAAACGAAGAGGGCAGCAGGGAACCCTCCCTTCAACCAAAGGGAAGAACCAGCTCCAGATCTCCAGCACGGCGAGCCTGTAGGGGGACCCCCTGAAAAATGGAGAGTGCAATAAATTCCCACCAATGACAGCCTGCATTAGCACACCCCCACACAAAGCAGCAGAGAGCTCCACGGCCCTACACAATGAGGAAGGGAGCTAGCGGGAGCTAGCAGGCCCAGCTCAGCACAGGCCACCATAGAAGGGGAGGGACCTGGCCGGTGGGCTACCAGAGGGTGAAAGGCAGCAGGGGCAGGTGACGCCTTCAGGGGAGGGGAAGCACCTGCAAGAATGGCCAAGTTTATTTTTAACTCGAGCTTCTCATTTTGCATGTATTTTAAATGAGGGGGGAAAAAATCAGCAAGTGCTATCCCTAGTTAAGTGCAGCAGAGCCTTTAAGCTGCCAGGAAGCATGTGTCAGCCATGAATCTTTCAAACAGACTTAAGTGAGGTTTTCCCACCTCTGCCAAGAACAGCAGATGGAGGCCTCGGCAACAGTTCCCGGCAAGGGGCCACTGACGCCAGCCCAGGAGCTTCTTCTGCAGCAGTGCGGAGTGGCTAAACCGCTGCAGTCTCAAGCACTGCCCAAGCGCTCTACTGCAAGCAAGCTGCAGAAACACCGTGTGTCTAATGGACAGGGGCTACTGGCACCAGGACACACTGCAGTACCCACCACTGACGAACTACTCTGATGCATCACTCCCTCATAAACAACACTGGCACCGAGCAACAGCTGCAGTCCCCACCACTGCTCAACGGTGCTACTGCAGCACCACTTCATAAATAATGAGTCTCAAATTGTCAGGGGGCTACTGGCTCCAAAAAAGTGTCAGTGTTGTAGCAGATGGACGCCGCCTTGATGTCGCTGCAGTACTGATCCGTCCCAGCAACAGAGATGCAGAACCAGCACAACTGTGCGGCACAAGGAGTGGAGTCCCTGTAGGGGCCACAGACGTCCAATCTCAGTGGGTCCACCAGCAGCTGGCCAATGGCCCACAGAAGCAACCACTGCCTGGCCGCACTGGTACTAGCCCGGCGACACATTGCGAAGCATGAGCAGGAATTGAAAATCAATACTACACGGGTGGACCATGTTCATGTGGACTCACCCAGCCACAGTAACAGCATCGCTACAGGGCTGCGTATTGTACATGCCAGCCACACCACTGTCATGCCAGCCAGCCCCACTGTTACAGTGTCTGCGGCACTAATGCACTTTAACGAGTCAGCCAAGCACCCTCACTGCCACACCACCTGCACCATGCTGCCAGGGTGCTGAGGCAACAAAACCAGGACAGACTCCTTTAGCACCAGTTTTATTGCAATCATCCAGCCACTCTTCACCTCTTGACACTGCCAGCCACTCTCTGGCAGCACGACCAAGCCATGCTGCAGCAGCAGAAGCAAGCATCTGACCATACTGCTACACAAGTAAGCCAAAAATGTCAGATATCTAAAACAAATTCAACACACAGCCAGGCTACTGAAAAGCCACACCTCTGCAGCACCAGTTCAGACACTGCTGCAACCCAGCAGCACTTACCTATGTAATTGCCAACCAGCCAAGAGCTGCAGCAATAATATCACCAAACGCGCTGCGGCAGAAACAAGTCACCCAGACAACCTTCTGCGGCAGCAACAATATCACCCAGGCACGCTGTGGCAGCAAAAATAATCACCCAGACAACCTTCTGCGGCAGCAAAAATATCACCCAGACAACCTTCTGCGGCAGCAAAAATATCACCCAGACAACCTTCTGCGGCAGCAACAATATCACCCAGGCGACACTCTGCGGCAGCAACAGTATCACCCAGGCGACACTCTGCGGCAGCAACAGTATCACCCAGGCGACACTCTGCGGCAGCAACAGTATCACCCAGGCGACACTCTGCGGCAGCAACAACAGTATCACCCAGGCGACACTCTGCGGCAGCAACAACAGTATCACCCAGGCGACACTCTGCGGCAGCAACAACAACAGTATCACCCAGACGACACTCTGCGGCAGCAACAACAGTATCACCCAGGCAACCTTCTGCGGCAGCAACAATATCACCCAGACAACCTTCTGCGGCAGCAACAATATCACCCAGGCGACACTCTGCGGCAGCAACAACAGTATCACCCAGGCGACACTCTGCGGCAGCAACAACAGTATCACCCAGACGACACTCTGCGGCAGCAACAACAACAGTATCACCCAGACGACACTCTGCGGCAGCAACAACAGTATCACCCAGGCAACCTTCTGCGGCAGCAACAATATCACCCAGACAACCTTCTGCGGCAGCAACAATATCACCCAGATGACACTCTGCGGCGGCAACAACAGTATCACACAGACAACCTTCTGCGGCAGCAACAATATCACCCAGACAACCTTCTGCGGCAGCAACAATATCACCCAGATGACACTCTGCGGCAGCAACAATATCACCCAGGCGACACTCTGCGGCAGCAACAGTATCACCCAGGCGACACTCTGCGGCAGCAACAACAGTATCACCCAGGCGACACTCTGCGGCAGCAACAACAGTATCACCCAGGCGACACTCTGCGGCAGCAACAACAGTATCACCCAGGCGACACTCTGCGGCAGCAACAACAGTATCACCCAGGCGACACTCTGCGGCAGCAACAACAGTATCACCCAGGCGACACTCTGCGGCAGCAACAACAGTATCACCCAGGCGACACTCTGCGGCAGCAACAACAGTATCACCCAGGCGACACTCTGCGGCAGCAACAACAGTATCACCCAGGCGACACTCTGCGGCAGCAACAACAGTATCACCCAGGCGACACTCTGCGGCAGCAACAACAGTATCACCCAGGCGACACTCTGCGGCAGCAACAACAGTATCACCCAGACGACACTCTGCGGCAGCAACAACAATATCACCCAGACGACACTCTGCGGCAGCAACAGTATCACCCAGACGACACCCTGCGGCAGCAACAGTATCACCCAGACGACACCCTGCGGCAGCAACAGTATCACCCAGACGACACCCTGCGGCAGCAACAATATCACCTAGACGACACCCTGCGGCAGCAACAATATCACCCAGACGACACCCTGCGGCAGCAACAGTATCACCCAGACGACACCCTGCGGCAGCAACAGTATCACCCAGACGACACCCTGCGGCAGCAACAGTATCACCCAGACACGCTGCTGCAGCACAACCATGCCATACAGCGTACCTTCTTGCAACAGTCATGACGTAGCTGTGAACTTGCACTACCTTCTCATGGGCTTCCCAAGCAGGACACAAAAGACATTTTTCCAATTTTTTTTGACCAATACACTTTGTCTAATGCTTTTAAAAAGTGCGCCTTGTCCCAGGTAGAAAAAAATCTGAGGGTGAGGAAGCCTCTCATCTCCCTCACATCTCTTCTTAAGTTTGATGAGTACCCTCACAGTGTCACCTAAATAAAGGGTGTATAAAGGAAGCATTACATCCGGGGTGGGGAAGATGCTGAAAGAGTACTCTGCTGAAAAGTTTTGATTATCAGCGACTTGGTGCAGTGGGGGGTGGAACCAGCACTACGAGAGAACCGTACTCCCAGGGGCAGGTAGTTTACGCACTGCATCACTGCGTTGGTACAAACAATTGTAAAGCAGACTTTATGGATGGAAACAGAGCTACTTTCACAAAAACCTTTTAATCAGGAAAAGTACAGGGTTTGGGAACGAGGCCAAGCTCTGGCTTAACTGGTAACGGGAGACGTGCAGGGCTGGGGGGCGAGGTCAGGCAGAGAGCCTGCCTCTACTGAATCCTGCAAACGCAGCAGTAGCCTGCGGAACGAACCTTTAAGGAAGACTACATTCAAACAGAGCCGACTCCAGGCCATGGGGTCCGGGCAGTGGAGGGCAAGGATCCTGCCCTGGGTGACCGCTCCTGGGGCTGTGCCATGCACAGACCACGACACACGCCATCAGCAGGCGTGCCCGCTCCGACTGGCACCCTGACATGCATGTCACAGCCAATTACATCTGCAAAGGGCACAACTCACCCCATGACATCTGCACACCCCTCTCAGCATCTTCCCATGATGCACAGCCACCGCCCCTAGGATACTCACCCGAGCACAGAGATCAACCTGGAATATGGAGCCGTCGCTACCCCCACAGAACATGTGGTACTCCGTGGGGTCAAGGGTCACTGCCATGATCCTCACATCAAATAAAATGGACATCAAGAGGTCCCCGGAGGAGATGGACCAGAGCTGTGGGGGAAGGGAATTCAGAAATCACTTCGTGAACAGAAAAAGAAGGAAGAAAAGTGGCTGAGGTAGGTACAGGAAGGAGAAGCAAAGATCAAGCCATTACCAAGGCAGAGACGAGAAGACTGAGGTGGAACAGACAAGAAGAGGTAAGGGGCCGCACAGGCACGAGGTAAGGGGCCGCACAGGCACGAGGTAAGGGGCCGCACAGGCACGAGGTAAGGGGCCGCACAGGCACGAGGTAAGGGGCCGCACAGGCACGAGGTAAGGGGCCGCACAGGCACGAGGTAAGGGGCCGCACAGGCACGAGGTAAGGGGCCGCACAGGCACGAGGTAAGGGGCCGCACAGGCACGAGGTAAGGGGCCGCACAGGCACGAGGTAAGGGGCCGCACAGGCACGAGGTAAGGGGCCGCACAGGCACGAGGTAAGGGGCCGCACAGGCACGAGGTAAGGGGCCGCACAGGCACGAGGTAAGGGGCCGCACAGGCACGAGGTAAGGGGCCGCACAGGCACGAGGCATGGGGGCCGCACAGGCACGAGGCATGGGGGCCGCACAGGCACGAGGCATGGGGGCCGCACAGGCACGAGGCATGGGGGCCGCACAGGCACGAGGCATGGGGGCCGCACAGGCACGAGGCAAGGGGGCCGCACAGGCACGAGGCAAGGGGGCCGCACAGGCACGAGGCAAGGGGGCCGCACAGGCACGAGGCAAGGGGGCCGCACAGGCACGAGGCAAGGGGGCCGCACAGGCACGAGGCAAGGGGGCCGCACAGGCACGAGGCAAGGGGGCCGCACAGGCACGAGGCAAGGGGGCCGCACAGGCACGAGGCAAGGGGGCCGCACAGGCACGAGGTAAGGGGCCGCACAGGCACGAGGTAAGGGTGCCGCACAGGCACGAGGTAAGGGTGCCGCACAGGCACGAGGTAAGGGTGCCGCACAGGCACGAGGGGCGCACAGGCATGAGACAGGGGCCGCACTGGCACGAGGCAGGGGCCAAACAGGCACGAGCCACACAGACAGGAGGCAGGGGCCACACAGGCAGGAAGCCACACAGACCAGAAGCAGAGGCTACACAGACAAGAAGCCACACAGACAAGAGGCAGAGGCTACAAAGACCAGAGTTAAAGGAATGAAGACAAAAAAAAAAGAAACCTTGCAACAAGAGTGGTATCACTGAGAGACTAAGTTAAAGCAAGACAGCGAGGTAAAGTAGGACTGACAGCCACAAAGGGAGGTACTGCGCCCTCACACAGAAACCCTTCCCACAACTCCGAGGTGGAGGTTTCAGAGGTTTAAACCACTGCTGATTGATTACACATGCAGCACCTCCAGATACCGGTGCAACTGCGAGATGCTCTGCAGACAGACAAGCGACTGTGCACAAACCAGTAAGATTTTGCAGATACCCTTCGCTGGTGAAGAGGGCCAGTACATGACATGATTGTAAGGAAGGAAGGAAGGAATACTGTCCATCCCTTAAGTGGAAGGTTCTAGGCACTCCACGGTAGGAAAGGACAACATCAAGAGCCACCAATTTACTGTCGCGCAGCACTTTACTCATCTGAAGTGCAGACTCCCCATACCTTGGCCGTCTGATCGAGGGACGATGTGGCTGCTCTTGCCAGGGCTCCGCCCGAGCCACAGTGCAGGTCTGTGATGGGAAGGGTGTGCCGGGACCAGACATGGAGGGGCTCTGCAAGCTGAGACTGCTCAGTATTCAAGACACTGCAGGAGGAGGACAAAAGGCAAGTGTCACAAGAACAGGATGAATTCAGGAACAGCACAAATGCAATCTGTGGTGGGCAAGACTTCCCACTGGTAGAAACCCACCATTCTATGCTATCTGAACACGCCACTTGGGACTAAGCGGCACTCACGTGTCTTCCAGACCAGTGGGCTGCTTCACCTCACTGTCCACCTTAAATACTCCAAGGCTCCTCCCACGAGCCTCTTCCTTATACAAGGGGTCCCCGTCTCAAGGAGCCTCAACAGGTCTTTACAGACCCTTTCTATGGAGGGCTGTATCCAGCTCTGGTTCATCATCTTAGCAGTAAACCCTGCACACCTGCTCTGCTGTCCAATCCCGTCTGTCCTTACATGAGTGCAGACAAGCTTCTAGGTCACTGCTACATCTCACTTTATGGAAGAGGAGTGGAGTCATATCTAAGGCTGGAGATTCACTGCGACTCGCAGGTTTTAGGAGTGCTGAGTGCGTATCAGGACAAAAGAAAAAACAGGCACTGTCAAAGCCAAGAGGGCAGTTCCTTAGCAAGGCTGAGATTACATTAGCTATTGCAAGTTCATGCCACAACAATGCAACTTTTAGACGTGGCGGCTAAGAGCGTGCAATAATTCCAAACTAAAAAAAATAACCATCAGAAACAATTTTACTAGAAGAATAAGGGTGCCTCCTAGAAGACTAGTGCTCTTCAAGCTAGTGCAGAGGACACTTTCGTTTTAATGCTAATGACACGAAAGGAAAATGTTACTTACCCAGTAAGCATCTGTTCTTGGCATGTAGAACTGTAGATTCACATGCTGTGCATACTCCTGCCATCTAGTGTTGGGTTCGGATGTTTGCACTTTGTTTTTCTTCGAAGAAGTCTTTTCCAGTCACGAGGTAGGTGACTCCTCCTTTCGGTGATAGTGTGCATGGGCATCGACTCCATTGTTAAATTGTTTTCCCGCAGAGAGTGAGAAAGGAGTTAGTAAGAGAAGAATAGAGATGTCCATGCGTATGTATATAAAGGAAGAGAACTGCAACAGGTATAGGTACCCGGGGAGGAGGGTGGGCGCATGTGAATCTACAGCTTGGCATGTTAAGAACAGATGCTTACAGGGTAAGTCAAATTTTCAATTTGAGGCATGTGAGCTGTAGATCACATGCTTTGCATAGACTATACAGCAGTATTCACCCCAGGCGGAGTAGCAGTTGTCGGAAAAAGAGTTCCAAGTACTGCCTGGCCCACATTAGCCTGTTTTGTTAACACATCAACACAATAGTGTTTGGTGAATGTGTGTGGTGTAGAACATGTTGCAGCCTTACAAATGTCAGCTATGGGAATGTTTACTAAGAAAGCCATAGTAGGTCCTATTTTGCGTGTGGAACACGCTCTAGGAGGTATTGTTAAAGTTCTCTTTGCTTTTGCCTAACAAGTCTGAATACATTTGACAATCCATCTGGCAATACCTGACTTAGATATGTGATTGCCCTTGTGAGGTGAAGAAAAAGCAACAAAAAGTTGTTTAGTCTTATGAAAATGACTTTGTTCTATGTAATATATAAGGGCTATTCGTACATCTAAAGTGTGTAGAGCTCGTTCTGCCACTAAATCTGGTTGAGGAAAGAACACGGGTAACTCCACCGATTGATTGATGTGAAAAGCAGAAACTACCTTTGTTGCAGGGATTTTGCACATATACAGAACTATGCCCAGGAAACCAGGACCTCTGTGTATAGTGGTGTACCAACAACCCACCTCAGTGCCCGGAACCCCAATACGACTAGCTATAGTGTTTCATTCTTTCTCCATACTATAGCGAAGCTACCAATGATTAGACATCCTAGAACATGTCACTCTGTCCCTCTCAGGAATCGCGGGAACAAGAACACTTTTGCATACTCTCTCATACTTGTCCACAACGTGAGTAATCAGAGACACAGTATAGTGTAAAAAGTTTATTTTAACTAACATGCTCTATAATGCAGTATATGAGCCAATACCAGCAGCAAAATGCATAAACACAATCTAGTGAGCATTGTTACAATTTCATAGAATACATGTTATAAATGTAGTGGAAGGGGGACTAATGCGCCTTACCTCCCTCCCGTGCTAGGAGCTAGTTGATTATAATTATAGAAGACCTCTGGGCTTTGTCATGGGGGACCCCATACCTCTGAGCCTAGATGCAAAGCTTTACATCTCCGGACAAGTGCATCTCTTCTCTTCTGGGAAGGTTTTTCCCAAGTGCTCTGACATGCCTGCAATGCAATATTAAAAGCACTTTTTCAGTAGTGCAGCTGTGCTCTCGTATTGTGTCTGCGCGTGGGGCTGACCAAAGCAGATTAACAAGGGACGTTGTTTTTTTACCTTGAACATTGTGTGCAGACGAATACCACAGAGTACAGCAAAAGTGTGAAAGGCAGACAGTTCTCATGTGAAAACGCACAAGCAGAGTATTCTCGGAAAACAAAGGCATATAGTAACATGTGCAAAAGCGTCGGCATGGTCGCCAAGCTTATACTAACTTAGCAATGTCCGCAGTTAAACCCATGTCCTCACTACATCTTAGGTAGAAACTTAAAGTTGGCACGAAGAACCACTTGGTCTTTTTGGAAACTGGAAAAAAGGATCTTGTATTGTTAGTGCCTGTAGCTCACCCACTCTCCTCGGTGAAGTAATTGCAATGAGAAAAGCGATTTTCCGCAAGAGAAACTGCAGTTCACTTTTATGCATGGGTTCAAACGGTGGTCCCATTAATCGTATAAGGACTATGTTAAGATTCCACACTGGGGCAGGTGGAAGTCATGGCGGTACAACTCTTAAGTCCTTCCATAAAAGCTTTGATAACTGGCACTCTAAAGAAATACAAGTGTTACCTATTTTGTAGATACACCGCTATCGCCGTGGGATGTAGGCGGATAGATGTGCAAGTTAAATCTGACCGCTGCAGGTATAACAAATTATATTTTGTATGGAAGTATCAAGAGGATTGATATTATTGCAAAAGATAACAAAACACTACCATTTAGCTGCATATCATGCTCTTTTAGCAGGCCTTCTGGCCTCTCTAATATTGTTCATACAGTCTGGTGGAAGATTCAGGTAACCAAACGATGACTTCAGGAGCCCGATCGCTAGGTTGAGTTCCTTGGGATCTGGGTGTCTAGTTTCTCCTGGCTCTGTGTGAGGAGACTGGATGTGAGATGCAGCTTTTGATGTGGAACTAGTGACTGCTCCAACAGGGTCATGAACCAAGGTTGACAGGCCCATGTGGGAGCTACTAGAATCAGTGTGAGGGATGTTTGCATGAGTTTCCGAACCACTAATTGAACAAGTGGGAGAGGCAGAAAAGCGTAGGCAAATATCCAAGACCAGTTCATCCATAGTGCATTGCCTTTGGAGAGCGGGTGTAGATACCTGGAGGCGAAGCTTGGGCATTTAGCATTTTCCTGTGTGGCAAAAAGATTATTTGAGGAAACCCCCAACTTTGAAAGTATGGGATGAGAACTTGAGGGTGAAGTTACTGCCTGTCTGCTGAGGTTGGAAATCTGATGGTTTACTCCTGGGAGGTGCTCTGCTAGGAGATAGATTTTGTGGTGAATGGCCCACTTCCAAATAGCTTAAGCTAGGTGTGACAGTTGAAGTGTGTGCCCCCCTGTTTTTGTGTATAATACATAGCTGTCATGTCAGTGGAAACCAAGACAGCTTTGCCTACAAGGTGAGCCTAAAAGGCTTTGAGCGCTAAAAACACTGCTAGCAGCTCTAGATGATTTATGTTAAGAGCTTTTTGCTTTGGACTCCACAAGCCTTGAACTGTGTGATCTTAGAGATGAGCACCCCAACCAGTGAGCAACGCGCCTGCTGTTAGAATGGCATGTGAAACTGGGTCTATAAAGGGCCGTCCTTTTGATAAATCTTGGGGGTTTCACCACTTCAGGGAGTGATAAGTACAGCTGTTTACCAACACTAGATCAGTTAAAAGACTGACTGGTTCCACTGACTTGCTAAGCATTCATGGAGGGGATGCATGTGGAGCCATCATTCCCAGCAGCTGCATACTCACTTGAGCTGGTAGTGGGTGAGTGAGTTGAAACTGCAGTACCAGAGCCTGAATATTGCAAATTCTGGCTGCATTAGGGAAGGCCAGAGCTCTTCGAGTATCTCAAGTGGCTCCTAGATAGTTTTGAGAGTTGTAAGGCTGAAGATGTGATTTCAACACATTGACTACAAACCCCAGTTGGTGCAGTAACTGCAGTATTATGTGAGGGTGCTAGAGACACTTTAGGTACACACTGGCTTTGATGAGCCTGTCATCCAAGTACGAGAACACATGAATGTGTTTTCTTCGTAGGTGAGCAGCGACTACTGCCAGACATTTTTTAAAGACTCTGGGAGCCGTGGTGTCTCCAAATGGGAGTACTTTGAACTGGTAATGCTGCCCCGCAACCACAAATCTGAGAAATTTGCGATTAGCGGGATGTATTGGAATGTGGAAATACGCCTCCTTTAAGTCTAGAGTAGACTAATTTGCCCTGTTGTAAAAGTGGGAGCACTTGTTGAAGCGTCGACATGTGAAAATGATCTGATTATAGGGAAAGATTAAATTCTCTGAGGTCTGAGAGAACCGTCCTTTTTGGGAATGAGAAAGTAAAGAGAGTATACGCCGACCCCTGATATTGTAGTGGTACGGGATCTAAGGCCTCCTTTAAGAGGAGAGACAAACTCTAGTTTGAGGAGAATGGTCGGTAAGCTCCAGGCAATAACTAGAGCGGATAATTCCTAGCACCCATTTGTCTGTAGTTATTGATTGCTAGACGGGTAGGAATTGAGAAAGATGCTCCGACAGATGTTAAATGATCAGGGTGTAGGCAAGTCACTGTTTGGTATTGGAGGGGGAGGCACGTGTGTTGGAACCTCTACCTTTGCCATTGTTGCGGCAGCAGAGATCCGATTTGTTGCCTTTGTGGACTGTTCCCATGAGGCACAGGGTCAAGGCTGATTTGCATATTGCCATGTCTGAACTGGGGTGGTGTGGAGTGCAAAAGAACAATGGATTTAGGCCCAGATCTCTGTACTGGGGTGAACGTATGACATTGTTCTGCATTCTGTCCATCAATTGTTGTGTTTGCATTTGTATGACGTAGAGGCAGAGTCTGAGGAGGTATTCTTGGACTCTCCAGGATAGAAGAAGTGCTAAAAAGAACCACAGCCAGAAGGGGACTGTAGGGCCCCATAGATTTTCCCAACATGTTTGTCCTTTTTCATATTTTCTAAGGTCGTGTCTACTACAGGACCAACAAGGTGTTTGTCAAACAGCGTGTTAAGAATAGAAACTTGAACTTCTGGTTTATATCCAGAAATTCGTAACCATGCATGCCTTCTTAGCAGCACGCTAGTGTTGACGGCTCTAGCCGCAGTGTCAGTCACATCTAAAGCCACCTAAAGCAATTGTTAGAGATGAACTTTCTCTCTTGCAATAGGTCTTGAGCTTTGGACTTGTGCTAATCAGGCAGGAATTGGAGCAATTGCGCCCTATCGAACCTAGCTAAAGGTGCTTGGGTGTTAGAAATGCGCCAGAAATTTGCAGCTTGTGAGGCGGCTCTTTTGCCAGAAGCATCTATCAACTTAGACTCTTTGTCTGGAGGTGGAGCATTCCCTGACGTGTGAGAATTGGCCCGTTTACGGGCATTAGAAACCCCTAAAGAATCTAAGTGTAACTGGCCCTCGATATAAACTGGATCAGATGGTGTAGATTTATACTTTTTGTCTACCCTAGGGGTGAGAATACGTGCCCAAACAGGATCCTTAAACATGTTATCCACATGTCTTAGCTTACCCTTGAGCATGGGGAATGTATGAGTGGATCTTTGGGAACTACCAAGGGTTTTGAAAAGGAAATCCTCCTCTAGGGATTCTTTGTGTAATTGAACCCCATGATAATCAGCAGCTCTGCTAAATAGTTATTTTTAGCCTATATTGTCATCTAGTGGAGAAGGTTTATTAGGGTAAAGATCAAGATCTGTGGGAGAGTCCTTCCAGGGGTCTGCAGGTGCAGGATCATTGTTCCCATTCCTGTCATCCTGATCATTAGGTGTATATGGTGGTGGTGAATTAGTGGCAGTAATTAACAAGGGTGTTTCAGCTAGGAGGAGGAGGAGAAGGGTTAGTACCAATATTTTTCCTCTTTAAAGGAATGGGATAGGCTTCATCTAACTCAGATTTGCATTTAAGTGGTAATTTGGTCGCAATATGTCCAGTTTTAGGATCACTGTACAGTTTTTTGTTTCAGGTCTGGTTTTGAAGGCGGGACATCGAAATGGGGGTCCTTCGATGGCATTGGAGAATCTTTATTTTTCGGTGCCAAACTTTTCAGTACCGGTGTCTTAGGTGCCGAGGATTTCGAATCCAAAGACTCTTTCGGCGTTGAAGGAGGTGACGCTGAGATTAGTTTTGGTTTCAACCCCGAAAGTGCGGCAACAGTGTTGACAACTCGATCCCGGGCTGGAAGGCTTTGGTGTGAGTTTCGGTGCAGAGCCGCAAAGTGGGCATTGGAAACATGTTCTCAGTGCCGACCATGGCCTGAAGGCAGAGGGAGGACCAGAGCCTTTTTTTTTCTTGGGCTGAATTGGACTTTGGGGCAAGGGAGGATCGGCACTCACGATAAGCTGACCTTGCAGAATGTCTTCGTCCACAGAGACGGAGATATGCTCCTCTTGTTCTTCTTTGGCCCCTATGGCATTGCTGGTGTCTTGTTCGGAATATTCTTCAAAGAAGTCTGGAATGGAACCGGTGTGTTGGCTCTGCATGTTGAGCTCGAAAGTCGCAGAGTGTTTTCTTCGAGCAGAAAGGTTTACACTCGATGAGCACAAGTTGCACACTTCGTGTAAGTCTGTGCGCGGGAACTTTGCATGGAACCAATGACAGAATTTGAATGGAGTCTGTTCCATTGACTGCAAGGCGGACCGACGTGGATAGACCCAACGGCCTGCCACGAGCTACCCGATTGAAAACAGTATTTGTATTAAACACAATATGCGGAGAAATGTGAAATGCGTGATCAAATTTAATACTGTTGAGGGTAAGTGGATTGTGCACCGAGGGGAACTCAAGAGACTGTCGTACCGGAGCACAGCAATTCACATCCGAAAGCAAAAAAAAAACAATGGAGTCTATACCCATGCGCACTTATTACAGAAAGTAGGAGTCACCTACCTCGTGACTGGAAAAACTTCAAAGAAAAACAATGTGCAAACATCCGGACCCAACACTAGATGGCAGGAGTATGCAAAGCAAGTGATCTACAGCTCACATGCCTCGAACATAAGGTTTCCCTTGATGATAAGCACGTCCTAGCTTTGAAAACTGCACCGTAAAACAGTTTAAATACACACATTAGCAGGTAAAGTTCCGACACTGAAATTCATTTTTTAGACAGATGTGCAGCTGTGAGCTGGAACACTCCATGATTGGCATTACAGGGCAGCCACTAAGAGCAGAGGGCGGACCCAGGACCAGATGTATGAACTTTTATCACAGGAGGCTGGCAAGGAGACGGCTGAAGAGGCCTCTGAAGCAGACCCAAAAAGCAAAGCCAGGGAAAAGATGCTCTTTTATGAAGTTCTGCACATCCAGAAAGTCTGGAGTGGCATTCACGCGTGGGTGCGGCGGCATCAGAGCGTGTAATGAAGAGGAGAGGAAGGCATTAAACACCTGTGCTGAAGAGGAGTGCGCTCGGGAAGTTTAGACAAAGAAGGGACAGGCAATATCTATGGCGATCATGCGAGACTGACTGTGTTAGGAGCACGGAAGAGGCAGCGCCTCGCTCGGGGAACAGATGTGCCTTTATCTTGTAGGGGGGGGCTAACTGTTCCCAGAAAGGGAGGGGCGAAGCAAGGAGCAGAACAGCAGCGAGGAGAGCAGATGGCGGGGAGGGGTGCACAAGGAACTCGTGCCCGTGTGGAGCGCTGCCCTGGGGTGACCTGCGGTTCGCCAAAACCTCTTAGCCACCACACACCTGTCCATTCCTACGATTCTCTCCAACCCCCTCAGGCACCCCACGCATAACAGAGGCTCCGTCCCCAACAACCTCACAAAAGTCCCCCTCACTCCAGATCCCTCCTCCTCCCTCTGCTCCCCCAGACTCAAATGCACACTTCTCAACTGTAGATCGGCCCAAAGACACCCCTCGGAGGTCGCTGATCTCATCACTACTTTGAACCTTGACCTAGCCATCCTAACGGAAACATGGTTAACTGAATCTTCTACTCCTATCATGGTTATCCTAGTCCCTCCCAACTACTGCATCGTTAGACTTGACAGGTCCAGAAAGACAGGCGGTGGAATCACATGCATTTACAGGAGCAACCTTTCAATTAATAAAGTCACCGCCCCCTCTCTTACCTCCTGTGAATACCTCTGCCTTGATGTCATCAGTGAAAACAAACCTGTATGTTCACTACATATCATCTACCACCCACCTGGGGACAAGCTCACCTTCTCCCAACAACTCATGGACACAATCTCAATCAACTCAGGACGGCAAAACACTCAAATTTACCTTGGCGATTACAATCTTCACTGGAATGATTGCAGTGACGCAGTGGTCAATAGCCTCAAAAATTTCCTTAACGCTTCTGACCTCACCCAAATTTGCAACGGCCCGACCCATGACAAAGGCTCTATCCTCAACCTTATCTCCAAAGAAGGCACTATTCAACTTGATTCAATCCAACCCTGTGACTGGTCAGATCACCATATTGTCACATTCTTCATCAATGAAAAAGTTAAACTTAACCCGGTCCAATCCTCCAAGCTCAAAGTTTGGAAAAGAGACCTGAAGAAACTCAATCCAAACTCTTTACCCCCTAACAGCTACAATCTCCTACTCCCCCCTACCGGCGTTACTGACGTTCAATACTTAACTGACCACTATCTCAACGCTATGACCTCAATAATCAATGAGGCTGCACCGATGCAACTGAAAAGAGTCTCCACCAAGATCTCCAACCCTTGGTACGACGGGAGTCTCAATGAAGATAGACGGGCCATGCGAATGGCAGAGCGCACCTGGAGATCTGTTCCCTCGGCACTGCACCTAAAAATTCTGAAGAAAAAGAGAAACGCATACTTCAGGAAAATAAAACGCTCAAAATCAGATTTCTTCAGACTCCAGCTCGACCAAGCAAAAAACCGCCCAAGAAAACTGTTCGAGCTAATCCGAACACAATCCAAGGAACAACCCCAAGCAGTCGACACTATGGGCAATGCACATTCCTGTGAAGATTTCTCTGCTTTCTTTAACCAAAAAACTGACAACATAAGGAGCGATCTCCTCATTGACGCAAGCCTTTACTCCAAACCCCACTGCATACCACCCAATGAACCAAAAAACAATGCGACATGGTCATCCTTTGGCACTTACTCTGAAGAAGAAATTGACAGACTACTCAGCACCTTGAAACCATCCAATCACCTCACTGACCCTCTTCCTGCTAACGCTGTAAAAGACTTCACCCCTTTGCTCCTCCCACTCTGGACTAAAATTATCAACAGCGCACTTCAACAAGGAACCATCCCCGACTCCCTCAAAGTTGGACAAGTTACACCTTTACTAAAGAAACCAACAGCCGACCCCACTGATCTAAACAACTACCGTCCTATTACCAACATTCCCACTCTCGCCAAACTGTTGGAAAAATGCGTCTAACTACAATTGACAAACCACATAGAACAGTTTGATCTCCTCAACCCTCATCAATCAGGCTTCCGAGCAGGGCACAGTACCGAAACTACAATGACTCACATAATTGACGACGCCCTCCAAATTTTAGATAAAAACGATACCTGCCTCCTCATCCTTCTTGATCTCTCTTCAGCATTCGACACTGTGAAACATGAGAACTTATTCGAACTCTTAAACGCAAGAACGGGTCTTTCTGGGACTGTTCTTCAGTGGTTCACTTCCTTTCTACACAACCGGTCTCAGAAATTCAAGAGCAACAACTTGATGTCCTCTCCAGTACCTGTATCGTTAGGTGTCCCCCAAGGATCCTGCCTATCCCCAACTTTGTTCAACTTAGTTATGGAACCTCTCACCACCTTGCTACAAGCATCCAATGTACACTTTCACATGTACGCCGATGACACCCAACTATATCTCAAACTACAATCCCCCAAAGACATTATGCGTCTAAACTCAGCGATCAGAAGCACCCAATCCTGGCTTGCCGATAACCACCTCAAACTCAATGCTATGAAAACTGAGTTCCTTCTGATCTCACCTCCCGCGAAAATCTCTACCACTCAAACCTGGCTTAAACACCTAACTGCACTCAATGTCCAACCGACCATCGTGGATTCAGCAAAATCTTTAGGCATAACACTTGACGCCAATCTCAACATGCAGCAGCATATCAGCAAGGCAACTAAGGAACGAACTTCCAAATAAATACCTTGAGGAAACTTAAACCCTTCCTCCCAGCCAAAGACTTCCAAACTGCAGTACAAGCACTAGTCATCCCTCGCATAGACTACGGCAGCATCGCCCTCTGCGGTCTCCCCTTAACTACAACTGCACCCCTAAGAGCTTCACTAACCACATCGCTGCTGTGGTTATTTTTCCCCTGTGCTGGAAATCGGTATTCTCCTGTATTCATGACGAGCTCAGCTCGTCATCAGCACAGCTCAACTGTGCCTCATGACGAGCTGAGCTCGTCATGAGCATGGAAGGGGCTAAACGCGGCAGCGAGACTCATCACTGGATCTAAAAAACACTCACATATCTCCCCTGACTTTAAATCCCTGAACTGGCTGCCTTTTGAAGCCAGAATACATCTGAAAATTGCCTGCATGACGCACAAGGCTATACACCTGAACTCACCCGGCTACCTCACTCAGAAGCTGACAATTTCCGGCGGCTCCAGAACCCCCAGAAGCACAAACAATCTTCTGCTGAAGCCTCGAAGATTCCGGAAGGAAAAAAACTTACAAACGCTCCTTCTCAGGAATGGCACCTAGGATCTGGAACTCACTCCCTCCTGAAACCAGGCTCATCTCCTCCACTCTTCTTTTTAAGAAAGAAGTAAAAGCTATCCTCATGGCTAAATACACTTGAACTACTACTTTTGATCTTTTAAGACTCTGCGTCGATTTGTACTACTTGTTTGATCCCTTTGCACATGTGTATTACTTGTATTATCGACCTACCTGATTGTCCATGCTCCCTCTTATTTGTACTACTTGCATTGATGACCTACCTTCCCAACTATGCTCCCTCGTGTACCCACCCTACCACTCTCTTACTCCTTGCCAGTTTGTAAAGCGCTCTGTTATCTGCAAAGATCTTGTTCGCGCTGTATAAAACTTTCAAAATAAAAATAAAATAAAAAATAAATGCAGAAAGACCCCACATGGAGCAGCCAGCTCACATCTCCTCGGACAGGGCTTCGCGGCACACATGGCAGACCTCTGCTGCTAGCAGGTGAACCCACCCTTCTGTTTCCTGCATCTTTGCTCCTAGTTTCTGCGACAATTCTCTAACTGCACTTAATGTGTACGCCCAACTGGGATGTGGTGGGCACAAAAGCCAGTGGCTTTGAGAGTCTGTGCCACGCTGCCAGGCACGGGTGGCCTGTCCTGCTTTATGCGTTTCCTCCAATCGGCATGGGAATGTGCGAGACAGGGAAATGCTGAGGAATCACGGCTTGAACTGAGCCAGGAGGGGAGTGCGGGGGTCGGCTCCAGAGCTCGGCATCATTGCAACTCTTGGTCCTTGAAGCGCTCTCAGTGCAGAGGGCGCGGCCCAGCCGAGGCCTGGCCTGGGATGGAGCAGCTGCGCGCTCATGATGCCGGAGGAGTAAGGTCTTGGGAGGCAGCTCTAGCATTGAGGGTGGAAGTAGGAAACTGTAATTTCAGGATTGTATCTAGTCAGACGGACAGCTGGCAGACAGTCGCTCTTGGATGGTATCTAAGACTAGCTGCTGGCAGACAGTCGCTCTCGGATGGTATCTAGTCAGACTGTCTGCTGGAAGACCGTCGCTCTTGGAGTGTATCTAAGACTAGCTGCTGGCAGACAGTCGCTCTCGGATGGTATCTAGTCAGACTAGCTGCTGGCAGACAGTCGCTCTCCGATGGTATCTAAGACTAGCTGCTGGCAGACAGTCGCTCTCGGATGGTATCTAAGACTAGCTGCCGGCAGACAGTCGCTCTCGGATGGTATCTAAGACTAGCTGCTGGCAGACCGTCGCTCTCGGATGGTATCTAAGACTAGCTGCTGGCAGACAGTCGCTCTCCGATGGTATCTAGTCAGACTAGCTGCTGGCAGACCGTCGCTCTCGGATGGTATCTAAGACTAGCTGCTGGCAGACATTCGCTCTCGGATGGTATCCAAGACTAGCTGCTGGCAAACAGTCGCTCTTGGATTGTATCTAGTCAGACTAGTTGCTGGCAGACCGTCGCTCTCGGATGGTATCTAAGACTAGCTGCTGGCAGACAGTCGCTCTCGGATGGTATCTAAGACTAGCTGCTGGCAGACAGTCGCTCTCGGATGGTATCTAAGACTAGCTGCTGGCAGACAGTCGCTCTCGGATGGTATCTAAGACTAGTTGCTGGCAGACAATCGCTCTTGGATGGTTTCTAGTCAGACTAGCTGCTGGCAGACCGTCGCTCTCGGATGGTATCTAAGACTAGCTGCTGGCAGACCGTCGCTCTTGGGTGATATCTAGTCAAACTAGCTGCTGGCAGACAGTCGCTCTTGGATTGTATCTAGTCAGACTAGCTGCTGGAAGACCGTCGCTCTTGGATGGTATAAGACTAGCTGCTGGCAGACAGGCTCTCTTGGATGTTGTAAGACTAGCTGCTGGCAGACAGTCGCTCTCGGAGTGTATCTAGTCAGACTAGCTGCTGGCAGACAGTCGCTCTTGGATTGTATCTAGTCAGACTAGCTGCTGGCAGACCGTCGCTCTTGGATGATATCTAGTCAGACTAGCTGCTGGCACGACAGTCGCTCTTGGAGTGTATCTAGTCAGACTAGCTGCTGGCAGACCGTCGCTCTTGGATGGTATAAGACTAGCTGCTGGCAGACCTTCGCTCTTGGATGGTATCTAATCAGACTAGCTGCTGGACAGTCGCTCTCGGAGTGTATCTAATCAGACTAGCTGCTGGCAGACAGCCGCTCTTGGATTGTATCTAGTCAGACTAGCTGCTGGCAGACAGTCGCTCTCGGATGGTATCTAATCAGACTAGCTGCTGGCAGACAGTCGCTCTCGGATGGTATCTAATCAGACTAGCTGCTGGCAGACAGCCGCTCTTGGATTGTATCTAGTCAGACTAGCTGCTGGCAGACAGTCGCTCTTGGATTGTATCTAGTCAGACTAGCTGCTGACAGACAGTCGCTCTTGGATGGTATCTAAGACTAGCTGCTGGCAGACCTTCGCTCTCCGATGGTATCTAAGACTAGCTGCTGGCAGACCGTCGCTCTTGGAGTGTATCCAAGACTAGCTGCTATCAGACAGTCGCTCTCGGATGGTATCTAGCCAGACTAGCTGCTGGCAGACAGTCACTCTCGGATGGTATCTAGTCAGACTAGCTGCTGGCAGACAGTCACTCTCGGATGGTATCTAAGAGTAGCTGCTGGCAGACAGTCGCTCTCTGATGGTATCTAAGACTAGCTGCTGGCAGACAGTCGCTCTCGGATGGTATCTAGTCAGACTAGCTGCTGGCAGACAGTCGCTCTTGGAGTGTATCTAAGACTAGCTGCTGGCAGACAGTCGCTCTCTGATGGTATCTAGTCAGACTAGCTGCTGGCAGACAGTCGCTCTTGGAGTGTATCTAAGACTAGCTGCTGGCAGACAGTCGCTCTCGGATGGTATCTAGTCAGACTAGCTGCTGGCAGACAGTCGCTCTCGGATGGTATCTAGTCAGACTAGCTGCTGGCAGACAGTCGCTCTTGGAGTGTATCTAAGACTAGCTGCTGGCAGACAGTCGCTCTCTGATGGTATCTAGTCAGACTAGCTGGCAGACAGTCGCTCTCGGAGTGTATCTAAGACTAGCTGCTGGCAGACAGTCGCTCTCGGATGGTATCTAGTCAGACTAGCTGCTGGCAGACAGTCGCTCTCGGATGGTATCTAGTCAGACTAGCTGCTGGCAGACAGTCGCTCTTGGAGTGCATCTAAGACTAGCTGCTGGCAGACAGTCGCTCTCCGATGGTATCTAAGACTAGCTGCTGGCAGACAGTCGCTCTCCGATGGTATCTAAGACTAGCTGCTGGCAGACAGTCGCTCTCCGATGGTATCTAAGATTAGCTGCTGGCAGACAGTCGCTCTCCGATGGTATCTAAGACTAGCTGCTGGCAGACAGTCGCTCTCGGATGGTATCTAGTCAGACTGTCTGCTGGAAGACCGTCGCTCTTAGAGTGTATCTAAGACTAGCTGCTGGCAGACAGTCGCTCTCGGATGGTATCTAGCCAGACTAGCTGCTGGCAGACAGTCACTCTCGGATGGTATCTAGTCAGACTAGCTGCTGGCAGACAGTCACTCTCGGATGGTATCTAAGAGTAGCTGCTGGCAGACTGTCGCTCTTGGATGGTATCTAGTCAGACTAGCTGCTTGCAGACCGTCGCTCTCGGATTGTATCTAGTCAGACTAGCTGCTGGCAGACAGTCGCTCTCGGATTATATCTAGTCAGACTAGCTGCTGGCAGACCGTCGCACTTGGATTGTATCTAATCAGACTAGCTGGGGGCAGACAGTCGCTCTCGGATGGTATCTAGTGAGACTAGCTGCTGGCAGACAGTCTGTTATATCTTCATATTATGTTTATTGCGTTCCCTTTTACATTGCAACTAGCTGCTCAGCCAGTGGAGTGTTTTATGTGGAATGCTGACATGAGTGGAATGCTTGGGTGCATGGTCTGTGTGGAGACAGTTGGGAAGATGGGCAGAGCAGCTAGCAGGCTGCTCATGGTGGGGCTGCTATCCCAGTTATCTTTGATGTTATGGATTTGAACGAATAACTTGAAAGACACTACCTGGCTACGTCTGCTGTGTCACCTCTACTCATGGAACCAGCTTACTTCACAGTCGCTCTTGGATGGTATCTAGTCAGACTAGCTGCTAGCAGACAGTCGCTCTTGGATGGTATCTAGTCAGACTAGCTGCTGGCAGACAGTCGCTCTCGGATGGTGTTGCAAAGTCATCCTGTGCCCTGGGCACCCCCAACTTTTTGCTGACAGGAACTGGTGGTAACTGACTGACTGACCCTGGGCTCTGGTTAACCAGGCCCAGGGTCAGTGCCAAGCTAAAAGGAACACATTAGAACACACTTAAAGACACCCAACATACACTAGGATACACTATAGTATGGTGGGGTACCCCTGTAGTTGGCATGACCTACCACCTAAGCCCCTAGTATGTAATAGGGCAGGGAATTGAAACTACCTAGAAGTCTCTAGTATCCTGGAGCATGGCAGTTTAGAGGCCAGCAGATTCTCTGCACCAGCATGTGTGCAGTGCTGAAGCCTGAGGTCAGTTTAAAAGCTGCACGGGTGGCCAGGACAGCTTTTAAAACCTTAAATTGTGCCCAAACTCGACTTTGGGGGTAGGGGCCCGTACATTTTTTAAAACCTACCATGTTTTTGGATATTAGGGACCCCAGGGTCACCCCTAGGTATCCCAGGGGTGGGGGGTCAGTTATCTATAAGGAGCGCCCTCATAAAATGAGTTTTTATAGGCCTGGGTAAGGTGAAATTTTACATTTCACTCCCCACATTGTATTAAAGAGGTGCCTCAAATTTGACTTTGATGCTGGAAGAATTGGGTAAGGATGATCTGCAATATTTCTGCAGATTCAGAACCCCTGAAGTCTCCCCTAGTTGCACAGGGGGTGGGGGTCCGGTATAAATTAGGGAAATACTTATAAAATATGGTTTTATAAGCCCTGGTGCTACAAAAGTGGCGCAAGTCATTTTCCCCATTGCAAACCCCATGGCCCATAGGTTAACATGGTAGGAAGTGATTGATTAATAAATATTGATAGGAGAGGACTAGCCGGACCATTCAAAGACTTCCCAGAATGGTCGTAGTAAATCCAACAATATTATATTGTTGAATTTCTCCTAAAGTGTACATACAATAAGTTATGAGACTTTCTTGTTTGTAAGTCCAAATTTAGCCTTTCAGTGGTCTGCCCTGATTGGTCAGTGTTAAGTGGATTAGCCAGGCTGCTGGGAGGGCAGTGATCTGTTCTATAGGAATGCCAGGCCAGGAGGTGGCGTCGTAAACTACGCTCTTCAAAGGCAGATGGGAGGCCTGGGTTTTAGTCCACTAAGACAGTTGTGACCCAGAGTCAGTGCTAGGCTTAAGAAAGGTATGTGCAGATGTTAGGGGGTGTGTTTAGCCAGCTCTTACCTCCTTGCTGGAAAATCAGCCATTATGGATTAGGAAGAATGATGCACTCTGGAACAAACTAATGCCACACTGCACTGGATGTGGTCATAACATGAGGAGTTGCCCGGCTCTCATTGGTCAGCAGTGACCTGGTGCTTGACCCAGAGAATTTTGAATAAGTATCTCAGAGGGGCAGAGCCCTCCAGATCTGCTGCTTGAAACTGAATGAAGCAAGAAGTGCCCTGCTGATGATTTAGCTGTGTGCAAGGAACTCTAAGGCCTGACCTATGAAGACTGCACCATCTGAAACTACAGCCCTGTGGATTACCTTGCTGCCAAAAGACTCAAGAGTGGAAACTCCCTGCAAGCTACAGGTTAACAGAGCTCACCTGAACAGCCCCACAAAGAATTGAAAGCCTGGAGAACCAGTGGATTTGTAAGGGTTTTGTTCCAGTGGATTGCGGAATTGAAGTTTCACACTTTCAAGGACTCTCTTGGGGATTCCAGAACCTTGGATTGTGTGTTGGATACTTTGGGACCTGCAAGCAGAACGCCAGGAAGGTGTTCTAGCTGGACCCCGCTTGCTGAAGAAGGCGGCCCACTACAGTGGTGAGAATTCTTCAGAACAATTTATAAAGGTGTGTCCCTGACACAGAAAACAAAATGACTTAAAGGGGCACTGTTGGTTTCTAAGCACTAGAAAGTGACTAATCTTTAAAAATTCATATCCCTGGTTCCCTACAGTGGATTATTTAAGTTTTGGTGTCATTTAAAAGATACAAATGTTACCTATTTCTATAAATTGGTGTTGGATTTTTATGTTGTGTTGTGTCTTGATTATTTACTGAAATGGTGTTTTTAAATGCTTTACATACCTGTCTTTGAAGTTAAGCCTGTCTGCTCGCAGCCACGTTACCAAGGGTTGAGCAAAGGAATACTTTTCTAAGACCTATGCTGAGTCCTATCATGTGTTAGTGGCCTTATTGCCAGTGGCAGACCTACATTGGCCCCTACCAATAACCCACTTTCCAACAGATGGTATCTAAGACTAGCTGCTGGCAGACAGTCGCTCTTGGAAGGTATCTAGTCAGACTAGCTGCTGGCAGACAGTCGCTCTTGGACGGTATCTAAGACTAGCTGCTGCCAGACAGTCGCTCTTGGGTGGTATCTAGTCAGACTAGCTGCTGGCAGGCAGTTGCTATTGTATAGTATCTAGTCAGAGGGCCCACATGCTGACAGTACTTTGTGAATGGTATCTATTCAGAGGGCTTACTACCACTCAAAGCCCAGAATGAACCAAGTGGGCAAGCAACAAGCCCATCTTCATCTGATGCTCCAACTGATGGCGCCACATGAACCTTTAGAATGACTTTCCTCTTATTTCACAGAGTGCAAAATAGCGTAGCCCTTCGGACAACTCCCAAACAATAAGGTCTTTGCTCATTTACCTGTAGAGGCTCCAGACTAGTGCCAGGCTGTCTTTGGCCCCAGACAAGAAGTGGCTGCTATCATCAGTGAAACAGAGGCAAGTGAGGTCCTGGTAGTGTCTGCTCAGAATGGCCAGGAGCGCCCCAGAAGAGACCTACATGGCAAGACAGAAGAATACACATGAATAGGACCCTTCTGTAGGTCCAGTGATAGGTGCCGAAGGACAGCGAGGACAGCACAGAAATATCCACCCATATATGTCAACACGCGAACCCAAACCGAGATGAATACAGATATGACAGCAGGGGTCCTTTCATTCCAAACTGACATAGGCACTGGAATTTGAATTAGCGAAAACAGCTCCACGCTTTAAGTGTGCTGCGTCATGACAGCTCAGGAAGTCACCAATTCTCATACCTATTGACATCACAACATTGGAGACTATCGTTGGGAAAATCCCAGTCATGGTCAGCGCACTGCAGGATCTGTGTCCCCCTGCTAAACTCAGCCGTACACAACTCAGCACAGTGTAGCATCTCCGTCCCTCTGCTAATCTCAGCCGGGCTCAGCTCAGCACACTGCAGGGTCTCCCTCCCTCTGCTAATCTCAGCCTGGCTCAGCTCAGCACACTGCAGGGTCTCCGCCCCTCTGCTAATCTCAGCCAGGCTGAGTACACTGCAGGGTCTCCGTCCCTATGCTAATCTCAGCCTGGCTCAGCTCAGCACACTGCAGGGTCTCCGCCCCACTGCTAATTCCATCCGGGCTCAGCTCGGCACACTGCAGGTTCTCCGTCGCTCTGCTAATCTTAGCTAGGCTCAACTCAGCACACTGCAGGGTCTACGTCCCTCAGCTAATCTCAGCTGCACTCAGCTCAGCACACTGCAGGGCCTCTGTCCCTTTGCTAATCTCAGCCAGGCTCAGCACAGCACACTGCAGGGTCTCCGCCCCTCTGCTAATCTCAGCCTGGCTCAGCTCAGCACACTGCAGGGTCTCCGTCCCTCTGCTAATCTCAGCTCAGCATACTACAGGGTCTCCGTCCCTCTGCTAATCTCAGCCTGGCTCAGCTCAGCGCACTGCAGGATCTGTGTCCCCCTGCTAAACTCAGCCGTACACAACTCAGCACAGTGTAGCATCTCCGTCCCTTTGCTAATCTCAGCCGGGCTCAGCTCAGCACACTGCAGGGTCTCCCTCCCTCCCTCCCTCTGCTAATCTCAGCCTGGCTCAGCTCAGCACACTGCAGGGTCTCCGCCCCTCTGCTAATCTCAGCCGGGCTGAGTACACTGCAGGGTCTCCGTCCCTATGCTAATCTCAGCCTGGCTCAGCTCAGCACACTGCAGGGTCTCCGCCCCACTGCTAATTCCATCCGGGCTCAGCTCGGCACACTGCAGGGTCTCCGTCGCTCTGCTAATCTTAGCTAGGCTCACCTCAGCACACTGCAGGGTCTACGTCCCTCTGCTAATCTCAGCACACTGCAGGGCCTCTGTCCCTTTGCTAATCTCAGCCAGGCTCAGCACAGCACACTGCAGGGTCTCCGCCCCTCTGCTAATCTCAGCCTGGCTCAGCTCAGCACACTGCAGGGTCTCCGCCCCTCTGCTAATCTCAGCCTGGCTCAGCTCAGCACACTGCAGGGTCTCCGTCCCTCTGCTAATCTCAGCCTGGCTCAGCTCAGCACACTGCAGGGTCTCCGTCCCTCTGCTAATCTCAGATCAGCACACTGCAGGGTCTCCACCCCTCTGCTAATCTCAGCCTGGCTCAACTCAGCACACTGCAGTGTCTACGTCCCTCTGCTAATCTCAGCTGCACTCAGCTCAGTACACTGAAGGGTCTCTGCCACTCTGCTAATCTCAGCCGGGCTCAGCACACTGCAGGGTCTCCGTCCCTATGTTAATCTCAGCAGGGATCAGCTCCGCACACTGCAGGGTATCCGCCCCTCTGCTAATCTCAGCCTAGCTCAGCACACTGCAGGGTCTCCGTCCCTCTGCTAATCTCAGCTGCACTCAGCTCAGCACACTGCAGGGTCTCCGCCCCTCTGCTAATCTCCATTAGTTATAATGGGGTGGCCCAGTGACCCTCAGAACCTGGGTTCCAAGATTGTACATACAATAGTGGTTCTGCCGGGAGAAAAGGCAATTGCTTTGTAGACCTAAATGGTAAGCAAAACTATCATTGTATCTCACAAATTATTTTAGAAATACAAATTCACCCTAAAACAGAATTCTTTGTTAAGGGGGAAAGACAAGAGGAGGAAGGAAGAAGCACACACCGTTTTGGATTTAATCCTAAATATTCATTATTTTTTAGAAAATCCGTCATATATATGGCATTGGTGTACATAAAAATGGGTTGTCCAAAACAAAGTTAACAAAAATATACAAATAACAGATACGTGCTTAGGTGAATAATGGTGACAAGTGATGTTGACTGTGTGTCAATGTACTGAATGATTGAGGCAAGTGCACTGCGTATATGTTACTCGAATTTATGAGATTTTTTGTCAAGTTCGGGTGCTCCACAGTCCTGAGGCGCTTTTGAATTGCAATGAAAACGTGTTTCTAATGGGACATTAGAAACATCCCTGTGGGCACACCTTCCCCCCCTCAGTATGAAATGAGGGTTCCGGATATCATTTTTCAAAGTTTTTAATTACGTGTTTTATTTTCAATTTTCCATCATTTGTTCTTCTTACATCAATATCTTTTTATCTTGAATCATTTATACTCCATTTGATTCATTTACAAAAAACGGCATTATTCTTTAATCCAATGCATTCGGGCATTACACACTGCCCTTCATAAGGGAACAATACTGCAAAAGAAAGTGATAGAACTAAATAAAAGTGTTGTACGACCTCAATGTTTCTGAACATTTAATCATAGTGTTGTAACCTTTTGAAATAATAATTCCATGATCCTACGTGTTCGATACAGCAAAGAAACGTGAATGTTACATAAACAGTGTTTGATGTGATAGGGTTTATCTGTCACCTTATGCATCCTTATAGCCCGTGTGTATTTCGAAAGATGGCCATTCGGCCCACTCACATGCCGGTTCTGCCGTGCTAACGTATCTCCTCGAAAGCTAACCAACATAAAAGCAACAAGTACCATGTTAGGAGCAAAGTTCTGCTGTCTCAAGTTACCAATCTCAACACTATAACCCAGATACACCCTAATTCATTACCGCAACTGACCTGGTATGACTTCGCTCGTAGCTTCCTCAGGTACACGCCAAACTTTCAAACAAACCTTCCTACCGCCTATCTTGATATTATCCCTTCTGGTGCTCATTGGTCCCGGTTGCGATCACGTGATGTGAACATAAACAACAGACTTCATGCTCCGTGTACTTTAGTACCCACTGTAAAACTCACAGATTAACAGCCACAAGGAACGGCTTTGTTCCCTGACTCTGGCAGGAACGGTCGCTCCCTCAGCTGGTATCGTAGCGCCTGCCTTACTTGCATACCTGCTGCTTTGTTCACTGCTGGAATCGTAGCGCCTGGCTAATTAGCATACCTGCTGCCTTGTTTAGTGCTGGAATCGTAGCGCCTGGCTAATTAACGTACCTGCTGCCTTGTTTAGTGCTGGAATCGTAGCGTTTGGCTTATTTGCATACCTGCTGCTTTGTGATATCAGCGTAGCGCTTTACTTGCCTGCAGTGTAGTTTGGTGCCTGATTGGAACTTGCTGCTTGCTCCTGCACATAGGCTTCTGTAGCGCTTATCTGCTGGTGCGCTGTGAGTGGTGTGAGGAGCTTTTACCCCATTGTGACGGTGCTTCTGTCCACGTGTAGCCTGTTTACTCAGAAACTCACCCTGGTTTCACTTTAGCCTTGCGGCCGCCATTTGCTGATTGTGCCTCGTCCCAGCCCGTAGCTCCACCCCGCTCCCGCCTCCCAGCTGACCCGCCCTCGCTCCGCCCCCCCCACTTTCCATTTATGTTAGTAGGACCTACGCGCAGCGTGCACGCGCAGCGATCGCGCCCAATCCGCGCCGAAGGTGCGCCAAAGGTAAGCCCGTCTACGCCCGTCCGCGCCTGGACCGCGCCCAGTGCCAGGACCCCTGGCCCTCGCATTGCCCAGCCCTCCCGCATTACCTACGATGCCACCACCCTCCTAGCCCTTAACCCCGGCCGATACCCCAACTGCGTCCAAGCCGCTCCTGGACACACCCATGGACCTTTCTCATGCTACTCCTGCAAATTCACCGGCACCGTCAACAACTCCACTACGATCACACCACAGATCCCCGACCCCAACCACCTACAATGCATCTTGCTCAACACCCGATCGGTCCACAGGCACGCCATTAACCTTTGGAATCTACTAGACACCATCTCTCCGGACGTCGCCTTCCTAACAGAAACATGGATGAACGCCTCCTCCGCCCCAGACATCACCATTGCCATCCCAGAAAATTATAAGATCATACGCAAGGACCGTACCGGCCACACAGGAGGAGGAATCGCTATCGTCCATAAGAAATCCATCCACATCTCAACCAGCTCTGACGTCAATCTCGCCAACTCTGAACACCTTCACTTCCAGATCCACATCGACCCCAAGACCACACTCAGAGGCACCCTCCTTTACAGGCCACCAGGACCCCGCGCACAATTTAGTGAGGACATCACAGACTTCATCACTCCACACGCGCTCCCCTCCAAAGATTACATCCTTCTGGGAGACCTCAATTTTCACAATGAAAAGAACAACGACCGCAACTCCACCACCCTTTTGGACAACCTCGCCAACCTCGGACTTAAACAACTGGTCACTTCCCCCACCCACATCGCAGGTCACACTCTCGACCCTATCTTCACCTCCAGCAACCATGTCTCCTTCAGCCACACTACGGCTCTCCTCTGGACTGACCACAGCTGCTTCCACTTTACCTACAACAAGCCCAAACCCAACAACCACCCCCAACCAACTCTGCAAAGAAACTGGAACAAAATCACCATCGACCAGATCTCCTCATCGCTTCTTCTAAACCCCCCAGCCCACTCCTCAAACCCCGACCAAGCCGCCACCAACCTCACCCTATGGTTATCCAACAGCGCCGACATCCTAGCACCACTGAAAAAACGACATAGCAAACTTGGCAGCAAGAAGGCCTCATGGTTCAACGATGATCTTAAGAAATCCAAGAAACTCTGCCGCTCCCTTGAGAAGGCCTGGAAAAAAGACCCAACCACCGGCACCAAGGACGCCTTCAAAAACGCCACCCGCATACACCACCAACTGATCCGAAAGGCCAAGAAAACCTCCTTCAAGGACCGACTAGATAACAACGCCCACAACAGCAAGGAACTTTTCAACATCGTCAAGGAATTTACCAATCCATCGGCCAACTCTAACGACATCACCCCCTCTCAAGCCCTCTGCGACTCCCTAGCTTCATTCTTCCACAACAAAATTGCAGACATCCACAACAGCTTTGACGACCAACCCGGAGACCAACCCACCCAACCATCTGCTGGACCTTCACCCCCCTCGAACATCCTTAATGACTGGAACCCAATCTCCACTGAGGACACCATCCGCCTGATGAACTCCATCCACTCAGGATCCCCCACAGACCCATGCCCTCACCACATCTTCAACAAAGCAGACTCCATCATAGCACCGCACCTCCGAGACGTCATCAACTGCTCCTTCAACTCCGCCACCTTCCCGGAAAGCTGGAAACACGCTGAACTCAGCGCCCTTCTGAAAAAACCCACAGCGGACCCCACCAAACTCAAAAATTACCGCCCCATCTCGCTCCTTCCATTCCCGGCCAAAGTCATCGAGAAAGCTGTCAACAACCAGCTCGCCGCCTTCCTCGAAGCCAACAAATCCCTCGACTCCTCACAGTCCGGCTTCCGAGCAAAACACAGCACTGAGACCGCCCTAATCGCAGCAACAGACGACATTCGAACTCTATTGGACAATGGAGACACAGTCGCCCTCATCCTCCTCGACCTCTCCGCAGCCTTTGACACAGTCTGTCATAGCACCCTTCTACAGCGCCTCAGAAACATCGGAATCCAAGGAAAAGCACTAGAATGGATCACCTCGTTCCTCACCGGAAGAACCCAGAGAGTCCGCCTTCCACCATTCAAGTCAGAGGCCACTGAAGTCATCTGCGGCGTACCACAAGGATCCTCACTCAGCCCCACCCTTTTCAACGTATACATGAGCCCCCTCGCGGCCATCGCCCGCCAACACAACCTCAACATCATCTCCTACGCGGATGACACTCAACTGATCCTATCATTCACCAATGACCCTGGCACTGCCAAAACTAACCTACACGAAGGAATGAAAGAAGTAGCCGAATGGATGAAACACAGCCGTCTGAAACTGAACTCGGATAAAACAGAAGTCCGCATCTTAGGTACCTCCCCCTCCGCATGGGACGACTCTTGGTGGCCAGAAGCCCTTGGAAAAGCACCCATCCCGACAGACCACGCTCGTAACCTGGGCGTCATCCTGGATTCCTCACTTTCAATGAACAGACAAGTCAACGCCGTCTCCTCATCCTGCTTCAACATTCTTCGCATGCTCAAAAAAACATTTTGTTGGATCCCCACCGAAACTAGGAAAACGGTCACCCACGCTCTGGTCACGAGCCGACTGGACTATGGAAATACCCTCTACGCCGGTACTACCGCTAAACTCCAGAAAAAACTCCAACGGATCCAAAACGCCTCAGCCAGGCTCATATTAGACATCCCGCGTAAAGAACATATCTCTGGTCACCTGAAAAACCTCCACTGGCTTCTCGTCAATAAGAGGATCACTCTCCGGCTCCTAACCCACGCACACAAAGCACTCTACGAAATCGGACCAGAATGCCTCAACACACGACTGTCCTTCTACACCCCCTCCCGCCAGCTACGATCATCCAACCAAGCCCTTGCCACTGTACCTCGCATCAACAAAACCACCATGGGAGGTAGATCCTTCTCCTACCTTCCTGCTAAAACCTGGAACTCACTTCCCACTTACCTTCGACTTACCCAGAACCACCTAGCATTCAGAAAGCAACTTAAAACGTCCACAACGTCTAGTAAAAAGATCACGGAAAAGAGCTTGGTACCAAGACCGATCATCCCTCTTGACACCTAAGATACGTAACCTCTCAAAATCACGGATGATCTGTGTGACTACATTTTGCACTAAGAGCAATGCAATACGCAAAGTAGTGAACCAACATTGGAACCTTATTGCGGACACTCTAGACAGCCCGGACCCTCCGATGCATGCTTTTAAAAAAGCTAAAAGCATAAAGGACCATGTAGTACGTTCAATGTTGGACAGCCCTGCAGCTCCTACCATACAAAGGATGTGGAACCTTCCCGATGTGGTGGGCCATTTCAAATGTACAACATGCAAGGCATGTCCCACATGCTGGGAAACTAAACAACTGATATATAACGATCTGACCATAGATCTCAAATCTTTCACGAATTGTAACACAAGTGGAGTTATTTACGCCATTCTGTGCCCCTGCAATTTGATGTACGTCGGCCAGACTAAACAGAAAGTAAAGAACCGAATCTTTCAGCACTCCAGCAGAATCCGATGCTCTACAGTTGGAGCACCTCTTGTGGAACACTTCAAGGAACATAACCACACCCCAGAATCAATGAGATGGTTAGTCCTGGAAAAAATCTCCCTGGGACCACGTGGGGGGAATGTGAACTCTATAATGAACATTAGAGAATGTAAATGGATGTACCTATTTAAAACGGTGAGCCATGGACTCAATGAAATGGATGCCAACTATGCACAAATGGCCGGACTAAACCCAGACTGACTTCCTGCCTCATGCCAAAGTATCCCGAGTAACCAACCATGTTCCGCTATGGGACCCCATGGCCATAAACTCTGTCTCTGCATATGATAAATTGACACAATTCAAAGTGGCTGCTAACACTGGGCCAGCATTTAGTGGCAACTTAGAATATTAACATTAGCTTATACCATCTAATAGGAAGAAAGATATTTCAACTGTGTTCTGAATGCCATTTAACAATGAACAATAGTTTTCACATGTATAATTTTGATTTGTGTTAATCCTGCTTCCTGTTATTAATTAATGTATTATTTGTAGTTGTTTTACAAATGCAATCACATTGAAATCAGCCCGGGTTTGCATACACCCATTTGTCAATATGGGTGTTCACCACGGTAATACTTCCACCGCTTTTAAAAGAGACAATTTGCAGACTTTCCCCCTCCACCCTTCGCTCTACATAATGCTCTTTGTAGAGAGTCCCTCCCTCACGCAGGACGCGTTAGAAAAGCCCGGCATTTCATGCCCCGTCTCTGTAATGATTGGCCCTTTGAAGTCGAGCCTCCAACTTGATTGTCATCCAGCGGTTGCACCGCGAGTTGCTCATTTCCAGCCCAGAACCCCAGAGGTCGGACCACGGACGGCACGTTTTAAGTAAGTCATGCTGCCATCCGCCTCTGAGTATTGTAATACCAGCGTGCACGCCTGATAATAAATCGTTCACTCTCTCTTTTTAAATACTAGACGACACTTCCGTGTCATTTCCTTAAACTTTTTATTCACATGTACTCAGCGCGTCCAGGCGCTCTGTAAACATTTGGTTTTTAAACAAGGTTTCTCACTAATCCAACGCCCTTGATCGTATTTCCAGGGCAGTTAATTGCCATTAGTCTTTTCTTGTGAATGAACCATAGTCAACAATCAGTGTGGGTATTCATTCTTTGAATGTCTTTCCACACAGCGCGCCCAATAACAAAGAATAACAGGACGTAAGCCTGGAGCAACCTGCATATATTTTTCAGGAGCAGTTCTGCAAGTAAGTTCCCCTTTCAGCCATGAGCCTTTCTTTATCTAGCAGCCTTAGCTAGCTAGTGACTGATTTTCAGTCCTCATTAATTTCCTTACAGATTTCACCGGAGCGCCACCAGGCCCACTCCCAGACGGCAAAGATTCCTACCGTCTTGATGATGTATGTAAATACCAAGCAATTTGTTACTATATACTAACTGAACTTAGCCCACCCACCAATCCACTTTAAATAGGTAATGGATTCCCTTATTATTTTTGTAGGCTCTCACAACTCTCAGTCCTGATGAAGACCCCATCATGAGGCAACAGTCACCCGTACAGCGTTCTTTGGGGGTCGAAACGTAGACCACGCTAATCTAGCACTACATAGGACAAAGAAATTAATGAATTTTAACCTATGTTAGATGCATTTTTGGAACCATGTACATAATGATTGTAAAGGCATCTTGATTTCTACGTGATGTTCTTGAACCAGTCACACCACCTTTACCCGGTCCCTCACAACTTGCACATTTCCCCTTCCTTTTCTTCTGAGAGCACATTGAAATGTAATGACTATATAATTGCATTTTAGTCTTTATGTGTTATTCATGTTCTTGGATATAAGCTCAAAGCTCGCAAAAGTAATATTGCGTCGATATGAAATATGCATAAATAAATGCATAAAAAAATATACACTTGGTCTAAATGTATACATATTATTTCTACTGTCTTAAGTATGATAAATGAATCTATGGTGGGTGTTATTTAGATACGTTAGATACTGAACATTGCATATAAATTGTATCTTAACCAGGACCACTGTTTTCTATATTGACATTGGTGTTTGGCTTGAAAGCCGGACTGTGATGAGTCGAGGGAGTTGTTGGATTCAAGGAAGGCGGCGAGCTGGCTATTGACGGCTTTCTCAATGACTTTGGCAGGGAATGGGAGGAGGGAAATGGGGCGGTAGTTCCTAAGTTCAGAGGGGTCCGCTGTGGGTTTCTTCAAGAGGGCGCTGAGTTCGGCGTGTTTCCAGCTTTCTGGGAAGGTAGCGGAGTTGAAGGAGCAGTTGATGACATCACGGAGATGGGGTGCGATGATGGAGTCTGCTTTGTTGAAGATGTGGTGGGGACAGGGGTCGGTTGGCGAGCCTGAATGGATGGAGTTCATTAGGCGGATGGTGTCTTCAGTGGTGATTGGGTTCCAGGTGTTAAGGATGTTAGAGGGCGGTTTAGGTTCGGAGGTGGGTGGAGTGGATTGTTCTTTGGAAATGTTCTCAAAGCTGTTATGTATGTCGGCGATTTTGTTGTAGAAGAAAGAGGATAACGAGTCGCAGAGGTCTTGGGAGGGAGTAATGTCGTTTGAGGCTGTGGTGGGGTTGGTAAATTCTTTGACGATGTTGAATAGTTCCTAGCTGTTTTGGGCGTTGTTGTCGAGTCGATCCTTGAATGCTGATTTCTTGGTGGATCGGATCAATTGGTGGCGTTTGCGGGTGGCTGTCTTGAAGGTGGTCAGGTTGTCAGTGGTTGGGTTTTTTCTCCATGTTTTCTCGAGAGTACGGCATAGTTTCTTGGATTTCTTAAGGTCCTCGTTGAACCAGGGGGCCTTTTTGCTACCCTGTTTAGTTCGGTGGTTTTTCAAGGGTGCTAGTTCGTCAGCGCTGTGAGTGATCCATTGTTTGAGTTTGGTGGCCGCTTGGTGTGGGTCCGATAAGAGGGCGGGAGGGTTTTGTTTGAGCGATGTGAGGAGTTGGTCGGTGGTGATTTTGTTCCAGTTTCTTCGTGGAATAGGTTGTGGGGGTTTGTGGGTCGAGGAAGTTTTGTAGCTGAAGTGAACACAGCTGTGGTCCGTCCAATGGAGAGCTGTGGTGTGATCAAAGGAGATGTGTTTGCAGGAGGTGAAGATAGAGTCGAGCGTATGTCCGGATACATGGGTGGGGGTGTCAACAAATTGTTTGAGACCGAGATTGGCCAGGTTGTCCAGAAGGGTGGTGGTGTTGCTGTCGTTTTTCTTTTCCAGGTGGAAGTTGAGGTCTCCCAGTAGAATGTAGTTCTCGGAGGTGAGGGCATGTGGGCTGATGAAGTCAGTGATGTCTTCGCTGAATTGTTTACGGGTTCCTGGTGGTCTGTAGATGAGGGTGCCTCTAAGTGTGGTCCTGGGGTCGGTGTGGATCTGAAAGTGGAGGTGTTCGGCGGTTGCAAGGTTATCGTCGAGGCTGGTCGTGATTCTGATGGTGTTCTTATGGACGATGGCGATACCTCCTCCTGTTTGGTTGGTGCGGTCTTTTCGGATGTTCTTGAAAGCGTCCGGGATGGCTATGGCGATGTCGGGCGCTGAAGAGGCATTCATCCAGGTTTCTGTAAGGAAGGCGATGTCCGGTGAAGCAGCTCAGCACACTGCAGGGTCTCCGCCCCTCTGCTAATCTCAGCCAGGCTCAGCACACTGCAGAGTCTCTGTCGTTCTGCCAATCTCAGCCAGGCTCAGCTCAGCACACTCAGGGCCTCTGTCCCTCTGCTAATCTCAGCCGGGCTCAACTCAGTACACTGCAGGTTCTGCGTCCCTTTCCGAAACTCAGTCGCACCCAGCTCAGCACACCGCAGGCCTTTGGGAATTGGTCAGGGGTATATTATTTTTTCCTTGTGTAATTTTGTAGAGCACCAGCCACCACTCTAAAAGCCTCACAGCATATACCCTATTCAGGCATCCTTTTTGTCTGGACCTGGGGAGAGCATCCCTCACATCAGCAAATATGTTGGGGACCGCTTGGTTGTCCTTAGAAGAAAGTGTGTTTCACTTTATAATAGTTGGAGTGAGGAAGTGAGAAATTAAGTGGAATGATCTTGGAACAGGTTTACAATGTTTAAGTTTATGGGTGGTAGTGAGAAAGGAGTTTTCGTTTTCTGTCTTGATTGGTGTGGGGGTTTTCAATTGTCCATGCTCCGCCTGTTATTTTCAACACAAATGTTACATTATAACAAAGCCATAAGCAGGCCTTACATGCCAGGCTTGGACCCAGCGTCCCCTGCTACGGGCACTCACTGCAGCAGGGTGCACAAACACTTTGCCTATCACCATTCCACCAAGACCCAGCACACTCCACCTGCTGTGAAACACCCCCCAATGGCCGCTGGTGCTCCAGGGCGACCACCTCCGGCCAGGCGCCTCCTTACCTCCCACAAGTAGATGCTTTCAGCCATGCCTGCTGCCAGGTAGAGGCCATTGGGTGCAGCTGCCAGGCAGTGCACAGGTCCTGGGCACACAATCTTCTGCTGCAGCTGCTCCTGTAGACACAAGGACAAGGTCACTGCTGCTGCAGGGTGTCCCCAACCCACCACAATGGCTGCAGCGAAACTTCAGGCAATCGTTTCATGTAGCAGTCATACCCCACTGCCACACACCTGCCTACCACCACTGCACCCCGACCCCGCCACACACCATATCCAAGCACAATCCCTACTGTGCCAGGGCGCACCATCTACTCTATTCCTAGTACCTCACATATCACCTGTCTTGAGTACCCCAAACACATCTACCATTTGCCTGACTCCAACATGGTGGACTCTGAGCTCCGAGGACATACCATCCCATCTCGGCCATGGATATGAGACTGAACTTTTTGGGGCATCTAGCAAGGGATCCTCCGCAGAACGATACAGGATGTCAGTGGACAGTGTGCCCCTATCTGGGTAACATAATCATGCGAGGAGTGCCTGCCCCTAAAATGGCCACCATGAGTGGGCCATCCACACAAGCACTCTTTCTACCCGTGTGGGTGAAGGACCCAGCATTTGTTCTCCGGGGCTACAGGGACTTCTCCGAGAGTGACCACAATGGCTCTTTCACCTCTCCTCCCATGAGGATGGCGTTTTCCTAGTAAGACCTGGATGATTGCCTTCTATGGATCCATGAAGCTGCCCCATGGGTGGCAACAGAAACTGTTTGTACCTACCGCAGAACGCAACAACCATTGGTCGCTGTGCGGTGGAGCTGTCCTATGCAGTTATAGAGGAGTCTGGTTACACCCTCATTACTGTCACCTACCCAGCCGGACATTTGTTCTCACGCTTCTACAGCTTTGTTTGTCTTTCTCTTTGAATGCTTTGCTCAGAAACTGTTTGGCCTTTATCGCAGAGTCGGAGTACCCTTGGCCATTGCCCGGTGGAGCTGTCCCATGCAGCTATAGAGGAGTCTGGCTATGGTTCACCCCCATGGCCGACACCTACCCAGCCGGACATACAGCCAGATTAATGAAGCTTAATTGCGCTCGCAAAGGGCCAGATTCTGAGAATCTGGCCCTTTGCGAGCGTAATTTATGCATTTGGGAGTCATCATACTAAATGCAAAAATCGGTAAATGCGATTTTGATAAATTGCGAGAAATTACATTTAAGGAATCTCTATTTGAGATTCCTTAAATGCAATTTATTAACCATTTATAAATTGCGAATTCACAACTTCGGGCCGCTATTTACCGCGAGGTCAAACCTCGTGGTAAATAGCGAAAACTTAGAAAAATGCTTTTAAATGCATTTCTCTAAGTTGCATGTTGCACACACACATGTCCTTTGGACATGTGTGTGCGCAACACCAATGTAGATTACATTTCAGGGGTGCTACAGGGTGTCCTTTGGACACCCCTAGCACCCTTGAAATCGCATCCTTATTTGCGATTAGCAAATTGCTAATCGCAAATAAAGATTAACTCCCCATTCATTCCTATGGGCCTTTAGGCCCATATGCGATTAGCAATTTGCTAATCGCAAATAAGAAATGTGTAGGAATCGCATTTTATTTTGCGATTCCTATATGAATCCCGCTTTGCGAGTCTGTAATAGCGATTCCTTAAGAATCGCTATTAAAGACTCGCAAAACGGGTCTTTGATGAATCTGGCAGATAGTTTTTCATTGTTTTATCTGTCTGCCTCTTAGACTGCTTTCTATGTTTTACTCCCCCTCTAGTACTTTCTCCCCTAGGGTCTTCCTGACACTATTTGCATTCCTCGCCTGTTTTTTTCCTCCCCTCCACCCTTTGACACGACTCTTGGTTTTGGCTATTCGCTAATAACTTACTTTATTCGTGTGATCTCATGTTTTTCTGCTCAGCCTATACTTGTAACTGATGTATCTTTCGTGACCTGTAACCTGCGGGTCCTCGTGTAAAGCGCTCTAATACCTCCGGGTCTAGCCAGGGCTATATAAAACTTTTCAAATAAAATAAATAAATAAAAATACCCTCCCATTCACCACAGACCCCTGCAGTCACCAGTACCCGACACCTCTATTCCTCGTACCTCACATACCACCTGCCCTGTGTACCTCACACATCTACCCTCCAGCACAGCACAGACCACGTGTCCTGTGTACCCCAGACCTCTCCAGCCACCAGGACAATGGCATCCATCCCCAGTACATCCCATACCACCTGCCCTCGGTATCCCAGCCGCCACTGCCCCGAGGACCCACGCACACCTCCATCCACTAGGACCCGACTCCTCTACCCTTCAGGACAGCACATGCCCCGGACCCCCCCCCCCCCCCCCCCGCCCCGGTCAGATCTGTGACCCCCCTCTCTTCCCGGGGGGGGGGGGGGCTCACCGGCCGGCGCAGCTCCCACACGTTGATGCAGCTCTTGCCCGGCTGCGCCCCCAGCAGGTGCTCCCCGCCCAGCAGCGCCAGGGCCCGGGGCCCCGAGCCCGCCCCGCGGAAGGAGCCGAGCGCCGAGCCCGACTGAAGCTCCCAGGCCGCGCAGGCCGAGAGCGGGAGCCCGGCGTCCGAGGAGAGGGCCAGCTCCGGGCCCGGGGGCGCCGGCATGGTGAGCGCCCGGGGAGGGGGCACCGGAAACACACGGGGGAGGGGGCAGGAGACCACCGGGAGAGGCGCAGCACCGGGACCAACGAGAGGCCGGGAGGATAGACTGTACGCACAGAACCAGCGAGAGGAGGCTAGAGTGTACCACCGGGAACAGTGCGAGGAGACGACGAGTGTATCAATGGAATCAGCGAGAGTGTGTGGAGGAGGCTAGAGTGTACCAGGGGGAACCGTGAGAGGAGGATAGACTGTAGTACTACTACAATCAGCGAGAGGGCGTGTTGCGGCCCAGACTGTACCACCAGGACCGCGCTCAGGTTAGAGAGTAGTACTGGAGGACCAGAGAGCAGTGGAGGCTAGAGCGTACAACTTAGAGGAACGAGATGACAGAGAGTCTCACTGCCACACAGCGGCCATTAGAGGTGTGTGCAGCAATGCTAGCAAACCAGAGAGCCAAGGCAGGGTCAGCCAAAGACCTGGCTCGGCTCGGACAGCCGTGCACGAGCCGAGCCACGAAAATATTTAACATGCACATGATTAAACAAATATGAGAAAAGTCTCTTCAAAATTAAAATAAGTGTATTTCTTTAACATGCAGAAGCGTTTCAGCGTAGAACATATTTAGATTTGTTTTCATCTCAGCCCATCATACTTTTACTCACCATGTCAACTCAGTTCGAACCCAGCCACATGGAAATTAACCCTGCTCCAATAAGCACAGTCCTGCACAAACGAGATTAATTGAAGCATTGATTCATCCCTTTTTTGTATACTTCAGTGTGACAGCCTAACTGCTTTGCAATATATGGTCCTCCTCCACCAGCTCAGAGGTGTGACCGCCTGTATCTTTCCCAATTATGTTGTTTTGCCCTACGTGTCTCCCTCTCATTTGTAACTGACTATTTGTAAAGCACTCTGATACCCTCTGGGGTCATATTTGTGCTATATAAACCTCTATAAATAAATAAATGGGACGGATATGCCCAGACGTGGCTCCCATGCACACAGTGTCACTGTAGCCAAACTATACCAGGCTCATGAGCCCTAACTAGGGCAAAACCAGCCCTGGGTTGCATTATGTTCCAGTTAAAGGAGGGCATGGCTTGGCAGTTCAGGCTGGACAGTTTCCATTGGAGCAGAGTCAAGAGCGATTTGCATATTGCTGAGTACAAACTGAGATGGCATGGTGAGAAAAAAAACAGTGGCCTAGAATGCGGCCTTAGTAATTGTCAGTGGCTGAGATGAATTCAACCATTCCATCAATCACTCTTTTTATATACTTCAGAGTGTATTCTATGATGGCTTCACAGTGGAAATAGATTCTGTTGGAAGAGGATGCGTCCAAAGGCTACTGAGATTCATAGTCGGAGGCGGCTAGAGCACCTTCATACCATGCTATACCCTGACTGATGATTGGCATAGCTACCAAGTTTCCCAGTTTCATGTGTGCCTAGCTGCTCCAAGTGGAGGGGGTTTACTTTGCATTCTGCTACTAGGACAGAAATACCATGGCTTGATACATTGTTTTTTATAAGTCTGGCATCTCTGCCCCATTGACTGCTCGGGTGAAAACAAACAGCAGTAAACATATCTTTTCAAGGCTGTGGTCAACATACAAAGAGTCCACCAAGGATAACACTGGTATCAAAGTGTTTTCTGGGACCACTTGCTTACCACTAGGCCTCTGATGGACCTTTTAGATTGGACTGAGAGGTGATGGGAGTTAACATGTACATTCAATCAAATTTCAATTAACAGTGCAACCAGTTTGGCTACACAATGAGGACCAGGAATCGGTAGCCAAGTTCAAAAAGGTTTATTATAAATTAATAATCAAGTTCGACTACACTACCCTAAAACCCATGCTGTAAAGGTACAGAAAAACAACTGAGAGGCCTAGCCTCCTAAAGAAATTGAGGCAGACTAGAATCAAACAAACAAGCTCGTCGGTGATCACCATGAAAAATAACATCAATATTTTATGCTGAGAAAATCGTCTAAGACTCTCTCGCCTGTACATTAGTCCTCAGAGGGAAGCATTGAGGTCAAAGCCTCATAGTCCATTCAAGTAGTAGAGAATCAGGGAAGGTGTCTACAAGGAATTCCCAAAAGAGTTCTGCAGATGGGGTTCTAAAAGCAGTTCAGGAAGGATCTGCAAAGCATCTTTGAAGTTATTCTAGAGGGAATAGTATATTATATGATAGTAAAGCGCAAAGTCCACTAGGTATCACGCCATCAGACGTCTATTGTACTTTTAAAGTTCCCAGGTTGCAGACAGCAACAGCAATGGTTTATCCCACACTGGACATGGGAACAACATCTCCTTCTCAGACACACATAGATTGAAATGTGTCAAAATTGTCTATTCAGTTAGCGTTCTGGTTCTTCATGTACCTTCGGTAACTACTTCTTCTCAGGTTCTTTCCCCTATCGTTAGTACACTAATGTATCTATTTTAAGTTTACAGTGCATGTGAATACTTGCAAGAAAATCCACGTTAGCAGAAAATGGAACACAGTATTTTATGCACTGTAGCATGGTGAAATACAAACCTAAATTGTTAAATCAAGTTAAACATTAAATTTAATATGCATGCACACATTTAAACACAAAATGAATATACGTTTCTAGTGCGTTATATTAAACTCACACTACATACAGTAAACCTTACATTTAATCAAGTGTAAGTATGGCATTTAGATGCATACACATGTAACATTAATGCACACATTACATAAGTTTTGCCGTTTGCAGTAAAATCACATTCTACATGTGTAAGGATGGTTTTAATCAAACCTCTAAGTCATTGTTTTAATCATGCATTATAGCACATGTTTATGAAAGTAGTCGAATTTCTTCTTCAAAGTACATTCAGTATTAAACTAGGATAGTTATATTCCATCAAGACTTTATTAAGACAATTTAATTAGCATAAATACACTTGTGAGTAGAGTCTCGAATTCTACTGTAAATGCACTCTCATAATATTGTTGAATACAGTATTTTCATTAGTCATTCAATCAAGTAAGAAAAATGTTGTAATTTGTGACATGTAGAGTGTGGGCAAGTTTGTGCTTAACTACTGCCCATGGCCCCCTTTGTTAACATATTCTAGCGCCTACAATGCAAACCCTCTAAGCGTGCTAGTGGTCATGTACTTGCCACAAAGAAGCCAGCACCTCGGCATAGACTGGCCATCAAGTTTATGAAGTATTAATGATGGTGCTGTGGTTTATCTGAGCGTTTAACCCTCCCACCTTCCCAGGGGAAAGTTTGTGGGGTGATGTCTCCATCCGTAGGGGGTGTTACATGTTCCCCTGGCAGGCCTGAGTCTCTCTCACTGCATGCGCCCTCCTGCCTCTGGTCGCCTCTGGCCCCTGTGCAGAATCTCCTCCCTCCTACCTGTTGAGGTTGCTACCATTTTACCCTAGGTGCATCCCTATGGGGTTCCTGCAGTGGGGACGCCGAGGCTGCCTCTTTCACAGAGAGCCCTTCTGTTATCAAGCAGGCAGTCCTGACCAGCTTCTATTTCAATGGTCTCCCAGGTGTTCTGGTCTTGCAGCCTCTGTCGCTCACTCTTGGTAGAACCGTCGACTCCCCTTTCGTGCCCCCTTTTCCTACCGACTGGTGATCAGTTTCAGAGGGCTGTTTGGGGTCGTTCCTGTCCTTCGTTCAGTACAAATGTCCTTTTGTGTCTGATGGAGCAAGGATTCGCACATAAAGCGACTTGCTCGCACTCATGAACCTCGCCTAAACGTATAATCATATTAATCCCACTGTCCGTCATTTATTTAGCATTTTCCCCAACACGCGGGTGTCCCCGAGAGGCTTGCCTGTGTGTCTTTTCATCCTTACAATGCTTGCACTAAGGAAATGGCTGCTTTGCAGAAATCCAGTCTGCGCATGCGTCGGTCATACCCATGTGATGTGACGCACTCGCATTTTGGAGGGATTGTATTGCTCATGCGCACGGATGCAAAATGGCCGCTTGTCTCTCAGCACGCTCTCTGCTTGGTACCGCTGCTTTCGCCTATCTGTCTTTTTGCACTAAACTTTAATACTATAGATATTATAAAGTAAGGGGTGTGTTAAAATCTGTCACGGTATACAGTGTGATCATTTTTATGTATGATTCTAATTTGTTCTCGCTTACTTTTCATGTACCGTGTCTCTGGGGGCTGGGGCACACATGAGCTACGCCATGATGAAGCTCCTCTGAAACCTGTCATGTGACCTGGGGGAAACCTCACTGCGCAGAAGCTAAAACAAGCCAGCTGGCTCCTGAAGCCCGATGCGCCTGGGAACCCTCTCCAGGAGACTGAATCCTACCTTGAGCGAAGCAACACTGTTGCTAGATGCTATGCACTTGTATTGTTTTCTGTATTTCTATGCCTGGGAACGTGAACCCATGGGGCGGGTATGAAAAATTATTATTAATGATGGGAACACTGAAATCTAGGAGGTGACAATGACCAAATCAACTCTCCTGACCAATCATAATGTGGGAAATTGTCACTTGCAACATTAGTGGGTGGTCTAAGGGTCCCCAAACCGTATAATTGTCCTAGTGTAGCATAGAGAAATTGTCCGACTTGTCCGATTAGCAGACCTGTCACTGACCCTACGAACTCTATAGGTGCTCAATCTAGAGTGCTGCGGAGCACTCTGTCCATATTTTTCCACAAACCCCTAGGGGTGGAAAATAGTCCTAAGTGCTGGCGAAGCACTTTGCTGGGGAAATTCGAAAAACCCAATCGGGGTTACTGGCGGATTACTTGCAGAGAGGGGTAACGCAGGCGTTGCATCCGAAGCTGTGGGTGTTAGTCTTACCTTGGTGAGCCCAGTCCTGACCCAAACCTGAGGGGTATCTCTGCTTGCTACCGCTGCTTTCGCCTATCTGTCTTTTTGCACTAAACTTTATTACTATAGATATTATAAAGTAAGGGGTGTGTTAAAATCTGTCACGGTATACAGTGTGATCATTTTTATGTATGATTCTAATTTGTTCTCGCTTACTTTTCATGTACCGCGTCTCTGGGGGCTGGGGCACACATGAGCTACGCCATGATGAAGCTCCTCTGAAACCTGTCATGTGACCTGGGGTGTGAGAAGTTGGCCTGATATGTAGTGTTTCCAATTCTGGAACCACTGGGTATCAGTCCAAACAAACCCCAAAGATGTCTGGTTGTAAGTCAACCTTGTTAGACAAGCTATCCTAGTGGTAGCATGGACTAAGCAGCCTAAAGGCTAAACTTAAGAGGTCGTGTTAAGCGAGCTGTTTTACCACATACAATCCTGTAATCAAATGAAAGGACACCACACAAGTATATATTGTAAAAATATATGTATTTATTTCTAAATTACTCCCCAGTACTCTTTATGAGGAAAGGGGCACAAGCGTTAAATCAAAAGCACTGTTAAACATATAAAGTTGGCACAATTATGGCTGAGGGCGGGGGGCCACTCAGACCATATACTAAAAAAATGGTATAAGTAACACTTATCGAATATTGGTTAGGCCTAGGGCCTAGAGATTCGCTGGGAGCAGTCAGGACAAGCAATGAAGAAGTCGGGAGTAGCCCACAGGATACGGGTGCAGCACGGGAAGTGCGGCGCGCACCAATGTAAAGTCAATGGTGCGTAAAAGTTAGTTAAAGTGAATTAAATGATACTTCCGCTGAACCTAGGAACACAAAACTTCAGACACAGACCCTAGAGGTGTGTACCAGTGTAAAGACACCGGCGTTGCAAAGTTACCTCACCCACAGGCCGTGGGTGCACAGGGTCGAAGTGGCGTCGGGTTCTGTCACGCAGGTTCTGGGTGCTTGGAGCTGTTGCAGCTGCAGGCGCTGTGAAGCAGAAGTGTCCGGTGCGATCCAAGGGTGGATCGATGTAGAAAAGTACCTGAAAGCAGAGGGGACAGAGTCTGGGTCACTCAGCAGTGACCAGGGTGGAACCAGGACGGAACCAGGCAATGTCGGGCGCAATCAGGCGGTTGTCGATAGGCTTCTCTCCGCTGTCACGTGGGCTCTGGGGCATCTGCGACGTCCAGGAGCAGGTCACGATCTGTCCCACGTAGGCTCTCGCCGTCAGCACCGTCGGCTTGAAGATTGTAGCAAACAGCACTTGGCAAAAGCAATCCACGCGGAACCGGGAGATTGCTTATCACTCGAACCAGGAGGGTCAGAGTGGGTGCTCCTTTTCACAGGAGCTGGTGCAGATCTGGAGCAACCAGAAAAGCAAGTCGGATTTCAAAGTTCGTCGGCACAGGGGCCACAAGCCAGCTGGCAAGTGACCGGGCCAACGCGTCGAGCACACACAGGCAGAAGGGCCCCACGCAGCACTCGTCGAGTGTGGAGGGCTGAGCTTTGGTGCAAGTGGAGCTCGGGGCTGGGGCTTCTCAAACCCCGGTGTACAGCTTCGAGGGTCACTCGTGGGCTGCACGGTCAGCGTCTCGTGGCCTTTTCAAGATGGCGTGCCCCACGCTTCCGGTCGCCTCCACGGGTCTCAGCTCTGCAGGGACTGTGGATCGGGCAGGTAGAAGGCAGGCAAGCTTGATCTCGTCGATCTCTGTCGCTCGAGTTCCGGCGGGAACTGCAACAAAGCAAGGGTCGAGGGCTGGATGGTGCCTGTTTGCACAGGGTGGTCACTCCTTGACCACAAGGGAGATTCTTCAGTCTTCTCACGTCGTGTAGAAAGTCGAAGGGTCCAGATTTCGTTTCTTATGTTTCTTCAGGATGATCTGAGGTCCGTTGGGACTGCTCCCCCTCTTATTCGAATCTAGGGGGTTGGACATCCTGCTAGGTCCCCTCCTATGGGTGGGACCCAGGAAGGGGGTGGTTACACCCCTCTCCTTTGATCCTGGCCGCGCTGGGACAGGGGCTGGGAGGCCCCAGAACCGGTTTGGCCGGATCCTGCCAGGGGCAGCCTTGTGCTCCCCAGGCAGTGTCTGGTTTCTTTGAAACCTCCCTACTCCAATCCACTATCTCCTGTCTGGGGTGGTTTGACACCGCCCTGTGACAGGAAACTCTTTGTCCAGGCCTCCTCTGCCGGGTTTCGGTCAGCAGCAGGAGGCCAGACCCGTGTCTGTGGCAGGGGCATCCATTTTGTGGATCTGAGGCTCATTTTAAATCAACCGCGTTTCAGTAAAGTAACATGTCTTCTCCCTCTAGAAGGGTGGAATGCTATCCCCGTCGCCAGAACTGGCGAGGGGATAGTATTCCAATTCGTATGACACCTTACACGACATGTTTTGATAAAGCCAAACCAAAGTTGCTATATAACCGCGAGGATTATAATGCGCTTAAGAGTATATGGTATGGCATTATCCCGGATCAGCTTAGGGAGTTGTTCCCGACAGCTGCAGACAGGCTCAGCTCATGCCAGAGCACCATCTCACATAAAACCACGCACTCTGCCTCCAGGATTGATGAGGCCTTCCATAGGAGTGGCTCACAGGTTATATATGTGTCCAGATATAGGTTTAGATATAGGTATACTATATCTAAGCAAGGGGTGATTACACCCACTTGCCCCAGCTGAGTGATCAGCCAGTTGTGTCAATTTAAGAACCAGCCAGGGGTGGCAAAAGCTATGCTTCAGCCCCTGGTAGGCCTTGGTGGCACCTATGCCCTGAGCACCTATAGTGCATGGTACAGGGGCTGACAAGGAGTCCATTTCCAATTGTGGTATGTACCTATAGCACATGTATCATAAATTTAGAGAGAGAACAGCAGGCTGGGGGTCTGATTAGCAGGCCCACAGCCTCAGTAAGTCGAAAACCAGTGAAGCAAAAAGCAAAAATTGGGGTGACCATAGGATAGCAGACCCTACTCTCCTACATAACCCCCCCCCAAACGCAGGGACATTAAACTTAACCTTGACCAGATAAGTCTTCATGTTCTAAGTGGAAGTACCTGGAGAGACCATCTGCATTACCATGGTCAGTCCCTGGGCGGTGCTCCACTGTAAAGTCCATCCCCTGTAGGGAAATGGACCACCTGAGTAGTTTGGGATTTTCACCCTTCATCTGATTTAGCCACAAGAGGGGCTTATGGTCTGTCTGAATTAGGAAGTGAGTACCAAACAAGTATGGCCTCAACTTCTTCAGGGCCCAAACCACAGCAAAGGCCTCCCTCTCAATAGCTGACCAACGTTTCTCCCTGGGGGTCAGCCTTCTGCTAATAAAAGCAATGGGCTGGTCTTGACCATCTTGATTAAGTTGTGAAAGCACAGCTCCCACCCCCAACTCAGAAGCATCTGTCTGTACAATGAACTGTTTGGAGTAGTCAGGACTCTTCAGGATAGGTGCAGAGCACATGGCCTTCTTCAGGTCATCAAATGCCTTTTGACAGCTAACTGTCCACTGAACCTTTTTGGGCATCTTCTTGGATGTCAAGTCATTCAATGGTGTCACAATGGACCCATAGTTCTTTACAAATTTTCTGTAATACCCAGTCAGGCCCAAGAAGGCTCTGACTTGTGTCTGGGTAGTTGGAGGAGCCCAGTCCTGTATGGTCTGGATCTTGCTCTCCAGTGGTTGAACTTGACCCCCACCTACTAGGTGGCCCAAGTACACAACCTTGCTCTGCCCTATCTGGCACTTAGTAGCCTTGATAGTCAGGCCTGCCTTTTGCAGGGCCTCCAGAACTTTCTTCAGGTGGATCAGGTGATCCTCCCAGGTGGAGCTAAAGACAGCAATATCATCTAGATATGCTGCACAAAAGTCATCCAACCCAGCAAGGACTTGGTTCACCAACCTTTGGAAAGTGGCAGGTGCATTCTTCAAGCCAAAGGGCATTACCACAAATTGATAATGTCCACTAGGGGTCGAAAATGCTGTTTTGGCTTTTGACTCCTCAGCTAGTCTGATTTGCCAGTAGCCAGCTGTCAAATCAAATGTGCTCAGAAACTTGGCAGAAGCCAATTTATCAATGAGCTCATCTGCTCTTGGAATGGGATGAGCATCTGTCCTAGTGACAGCATTGAGACCTCTGTAGTCCACACAAAACCTCATTTCTCTCTTCCCATCTTTGGTATGAGGTTTTGGCACAAGGACCACTGGGCTAGCCCATGGGCTCTCTGATGGCTCAATCACTCCAAGCTCCAACATCTTTTGCACCTCAGCCTTTATACAATCCCTGACATGGTCAGGTTGCCTGTAGATCTTATTCTTCACAGGCAGATTGTCACCAGTGTCCACCTCATGGGTGCACCAGTTAGTCTGACTGGGTGTGAGTGAAAACAATTGTCTGTGGGCCTGCAACACCTGTCTGCAGTCCACCTGTTGCTGCTCAGTGAGGCTGCCTGCCAAGGCTACTCCATCAACTGAACCATCATCAGGGTTCTGGGAAAGCAGGTCTGGGAGAGGGTCACTCTCTTCCTCCTGTTCCCCATCTGTGGCCATGAGGAGACTCATGTCCTCCCTGTCAACAAATGCTTTCAATCTGTTCACATGGAGCACCCTGTGGGGGCTCCTAGGGGTACCAAAGTCAACCAAGTAGGTGACTTCTCCCTTCTTTTCAATGATAGGGTAGGGTCCAGTCCATTTGTCCTGGAGAGCTGCTGGCCCCACTGGGTCCAACACCCACACCTTCTGTCCTGGCTGGAACTCAACCATGACAGCCTTTTGGTCATGCCAGGCTTTCTGTAATTCCTGACTTGCCTCAAGGTTTTTGGATGCTCTCTCCATGTATTCAGCCATCCTGGAGCGGAGACCAAGTACATAGTCCACAATGTCTAGTTTAGGCTTTTTGAGAGGTAACTCCCATCCTTCCTTCACCAAACTCAATGGACCTCTTACAGGGTGGCCAAACAAAAGTTCAAAAGGGCTGTAGCCAACCCCCTTCTGTGGGACCTCTCTGTAAGCAAAGAGCAAGCAGGGTAAAAGGATGTCCCATTTCCGCCTAAGCTTCTCTGGTAAACCTTTTATCATTCCCTTTAGGGTCTTGTTGAACCTTTCCACAAGCCCATTGCACTGTGGATGGTAGGGTGTGGTAAACTTATAGTTTACTCCACACTCTTTCCACATTGCTTTTAAGTATCCAGACATAAAGTTGGTACCTCTGTCTGAAAGAACCTCCTTTGGAAAGCCCACTCTTGAGAAAACTGCAATGAGGGCTTTTGCCACCACAGGAGCTGTGGTGGTCCTCAGGGGAATTGCCTCTGGGTACCTGGTGGCATGATCCACTACCACCAGTATAAATCTGTGCCCAGATGCTGTTTGAGGATCCATGGGACCCACAATGTCTATTCCAACTCTTTCAAAGGGTACCCCCACCACAGGTAGTGGTATCAGGGGGGCCTTTGTTGTGCCACCTGACTTACCACTGGCTTGGCAAGTGACACAGGAGCGACAAAACTCCTTGACATTTTCTGACATGTGAGGCCAGTGAAAGTGTGGAACAAGCCTGTCCCAAGTCTTATTCTGGCCTAAGTGTCCTGCAAGGGGAATATCATGGGCCAAGGTAAGAAGGAAGCCCCTAAACTTCAAAGGTATAACCAACCTCCTGGTGGTGCCAGGCTTGGGGTCTCTAGCCTCTGAATAAAGGAGCCCTTCATCCCAATACACCTTATGGGTACCTTGAGCATTCCCTGCAGCCTCAGCAGCAGCTTGCTGTCTGAGGGGTTCAAGTGAAGGGCAATCTAATTGGGCCTGCCCCAGGTCTGCCCTTGAGGGTCCCCCTGTCCCCAGAAACTCAACCTGTTCAGGTTCAAGCTCATCTGAGACAGTCTCCTCTTGGACTGCAGAATCAGTTTCCTGTGAAACTTGATCCTCAACCTGGGGCAAGTGGGAAGGCACAGCCTTAACCCTCTTGCTCCTCCTCTTGGGTTGTGGTTGGTCTATTGTTTCAAGATCCACCACTGGTTCAGGAAGGCACTTCTTAGCCTGAGACCTTGTCACTGCAAGGACATGAGCTGAAATCCCTAGCATTTCTGCATGAGTCCTGTACTCCACTTCTGACCAAACTGAGCTTTCAAGATCATTGCCTAACAGACAGTCTACTGGGAGGTCTGCACTCACAACAACTTTCTTTAGGCCATCTACCCCTCCCCAGGAGAAGTTCACAACAGCCACACTATGGGAAGTAGTGGAGTTGCTTGCATTGGTCACTAGGTAACTTTCACCTAGTACAATCTGTCCAGGGTCCACAAAGCCAGGTGCCACCATTGTGACACTGGCACAAGTGTCCCTGTAGGCCTGAGCCAGTTTCTCATTAATTAAGGGAGTCTGCCTATATTTGCCCAGGTTACTGGGGCTTACTGCAGTGGGCAAAGATATGTCCACATCATATAGGAGAACTGCCTGTGTGGGGATTCTGACTAGGCCAGATTCCACCTCAGTACCCAGGGTCAACCCTACTAAACCCTTTGGCTGTGTACCACCACTGCTGACTGTACTAGGGGGTGCAGTTGCTTTAGGAGCTGCAGTGGTGGGGACTGGATTTTTCTTAGTGCATTCACTGCCCCAGTGTGAAACTGATTTGCAGGTATTACACCAAGGTTTCTTTGGGCCATCATTCTTCTTTTTCTTGTTTCCATTTTGGGAACCCCCCTCCTTATTGCTAGTTTGGGGGCCTGAAGACTTCTGGTCCTTTTCTTTATCTTTCTGATTCCCACCCTTCTGGTCTGTTTTCTTCTGGTCACCTTGGTTCTGGTTTTTCTGCTTAATCCTTGTTCTGACCCATTTGTCTGCCTTCTTTCCCAATTCTTGGGGAGAGGTCAAATCAGAGTCAACAAGGTATTGATGCAACAGCTGGTTCTGACAGTTATTAAGGATCTGTTCTCTCATCATAAGATTGTACAATCCTGTATAGTCTGAAACTTTACTTCCCTGCAGCCAACCCTCCAGAGCCTTAGTGGCACAATCTACAAAATCAGTCCAGTCCTGAGTCTGTGCTTTTTGGGTGTCTCTGAACAACAACCTGTATTGCTCAGTGGTTAGGCCAAACCCTTCAATAAGAGCACTCTTCAGAACAGAGTAGTTTTTGGCATCCTCAGGTCTAACAGTGAGGAGCCTGTCCCTCCCTTTCTCAGAAAAGGAGTACCATAAAATTGCTGCCCACTGATCCTCAGGGACCTGCTGTACCATGCAGGCCCTCTCAAGAGCAGTCATCCATTTGTGGATATCATCCCCTTCCTTGTAGGGGGGCACAATTTTTGTCAGGTTTCTATTGTCATAGGCCCTGTCTTTTTCTTTAGGAATTTTGCTGCCACCAGTGGCATCTAAGCCACTTATTTTTTTCTCCCTTGCCAAGGTAAGTTTAGCTTGTTCCAAAGTAAGCTTAGCTTGAGCCAGGGCTACCTCTTCCCTCTCTATCTGGAGTTGGACAGCCCTCATTCTGGCCCTATGCTCTTTTCTCTGGGAGGAAGTCATCCCTCTTTGAGATTCTCTTGAGGCACTAGAAAGGTGAGAGTCCTCTGATGGAGATCTCTCCCTTCTATTGCCTGGGAGAATTTGGTTATGAGATCTGGGGTGGTGCTGGCCCCCCCCATTCCCATGTAGGTCCAAGTTGGCCTGGTTAAGGCTGGCAACCTGTACCTGGTTTCCCTGCTGATCCTGATCTTCAGGCTCTTCTACATCAGAGCCTTCCTCTTCCTCTTCCTCCTCCACTACATCATCATCTGGAAGATCCTCATTCTCAGGGGAGTTTATCCCTTCCTCTGTTTCTAAGGGAGTCTGACTCACCTTATCTAGGTCATCCTTTTCTAGGAGAGCTATTAGGGAAGGAATGGTAGGGCCTCTGCCCTTTTTTAGCCCCCTGGCTGTGCACAAGGCACTCAGGTCTTTGTGGCTAAGGTTGTCATATCTGGATGTTGTCCCTATAGGATCAACTTCTACAGGAGCAGAACCTGAGGGTCTACCTGTATCAGACATGACTGCTAGTGAGGTGTAAGTGGTGCACTTACCTACACTAAGTGGTTTCCTACTGTACCTTGCTAGTGAGTTGTAGTCAGGGTGTGCTACTCCCTTTTATCTACAACTACTAAGTTCAGTAGAACTTAATATGCTAAGCTTTTGATTTATATGTACCTAGAGGTACTTGATGTGATCTTTCAATTTGATAAAGATTGCAATGGTAAAACAAACAGCAAGCTCAAATCCGCACCGCTGCACACCAATGTGAGAAGTTGGCCTGATATGTAGTGTTTCCAATTCTGGAACCACTGGGTATCAGTCCAAACAAACCCCAAAGATGTCTGGTTGTAAGTCAACCTTGTTAGACAAGCTATCCTAGTGGTAGCATGGACTAAGCAGCCTAAAGGCTAAACTTAAGAGGTCGTGTTAAGCGAGCTGTTTTACCACATACAATCCTGTAATCAAATGAAAGGACACCACACAAGTATATATTGTAAAAATATATGTATTTATTTCTAAATTACTCCCCAGTACTCTTTATGAGGAAAGGGGCACAAGCGTTAAATCAAAAGCACTGTTAAACATATAAAGTTGGCACAATTATGGCTGAGGGCGGGGGGCCACTCAGACCATATACTAAAAAAATGGTATAAGTAACACTTATCGAATATTGGTTAGGCCTAGGGCCTAGAGATTCGCTGGGAGCAGTCAGGACAAGCAATGAAGAAGTCGGGAGTAGCCCACAGGATACGGGTGCAGCACGGGAAGTGCGGCGCGCACCAATGTAAAGTCAATGGTGCGTAAAAGTTAGTTAAAGTGAATTAAATGATACTTCCGCTGAACCTAGGAACACAAAACTTCAGACACAGACCCTAGAGGTGTGTACCAGTGTAAAGACACCGGCGTTGCAAAGTTACCTCACCCACAGGCCGTGGGTGCACAGGGTCGAAGTGGCGTCGGGTTCTGTCACGCAGGTTCTGGGTGCTTGGAGCTGTTGCAGCTGCAGGCGCTGTGAAGCAGAAGTGTCCGGTGCGATCCAAGGGTGGATCGATGTAGAAAAGTACCTGAAAGCAGAGGGGACAGAGTCTGGGTCACTCAGCAGTGACCAGGGTGGAACCAGGACGGAACCAGGCAATGTCGGGCGCAATCAGGCGGTTGTCGATAGGCTTCTCTCCGCTGTCACGTGGGCTCTGGGGCATCTGCGACGTCCAGGAGCAGGTCACGATC